>NC_052070.1:75437416-75739072 GCF_015852505.1 Tachyglossus aculeatus
TTAGAGCAGTATTTGACACTCAACAAATACCATTAAACAAACAATATTTGAGAATGTGGGGAAATTAATCAGTAAATGCTTCGTCGAGGAGGTAACTTTTGAGCAGAGCCTTGAAGCAATAAAATGTCAAAGTCTGGTTAATTTGTGCATCTAATCAGGAGATCCATGTACATTTATTGTCAGCTGTCAAATGGATCTATCAATCAGACTATAAATTGTATTGACAGTGGGTAGTGCAGAATGGACTAGTGGAAAGAGCACAGGCTTGGGAGTCAAAGGACCTGGGTTCTAATCCCACCTCCCCTACTTGCCTGTTTTGTGGCTTTGGGCAAGTCACTCAGTGTCTCTAGGCCTCAGTTCAAATGCCGTCGAGTCATATCTAATTCATAGCTACTTTATGGATGATTAATAGAGTTTTCTTGGTAAAATGTACAGAACTGGTTTACCATTGCCTTCTTCTGAGCAGCAAAAACTTAAGACTCTGATGTTGTCTTTGGGCAACATTTTGATCAATAGTCAACACTCTTTCCCATGCTGCTGCTGCATAGCACAAGTGATTCAATTTTGTCTGATGCTTTGGTTTAGACCTTTCCATCATGGGTAACCCTGATGAGAAAATATCTCTCAATGGCATAGCTCTAAGCTTGACTGGTATACACAAACTCTCCTACCATGGTAAGGTGTTGATTCATAGGTCTCAGTTCACCCACCTGTGAAATAAGGATTGAATGCCTACTCTCTCATCTACTTAAAATGTTATCCCCAACATGTGATCTGAATATTTTATATCTACCCCAGTGCTTAATACAATGCTTGGTACATAAGTGCTTACCAAAGACAATTATTATCATTATAATTATTATTACTGGTAGTAGTAGTAATATTAACTGAATTCATACTGTGTATGGAGCATTGAACTCAATGTTTAGGAGAGTAGGAGATTTTGCAGGGATTGTGTCTTATTCTATTACGCTCTCCCAAGTGCTAATATATTGGTCTTCACAGAGGAAGCACTCATTAAATACCACTGATTGAAACTAAAATGAATTACACTTTGGAGGAAGCAACAGAATATAAAGTGCTATGGGGAGGTGGGGGCGAAGGTCTTGGGCTTGTAAGCACTTAGTACAATGCTCCGCACATAGTAAGCACTCAAATATGATTGATTGACTGATTGTACCCAGAGAATGATCAATTAAAATGATCAATGATGTTGGTAATAACGAAGCAGCCATCAATGCAACTATGAAAATCCTACTCTCATCCATAACTTTGAAAAGACTTGTGTCCATCACAGCATCTGCATATAGACTTAGGCAAGCCAAAGTCAGTGACTGTGGACTCTCTCCTGTCTTCTCCAAAACTGGTTCAAAGAATGAGTATTTGGGAGTATGGTGATTTGATGTTCAACATTGGACCACTTCCCCTGTAATTGTGGAGGAACACAAAATGAGAGACATCTAAGTGGAATTCAAAGACAAGGAAATGCTGCTAAACCCCTTTAACAGTTGACAGGCCATTCCAGCTTCAGATCCATCAGGTTGTATTAGTGACTCCTTGCATATTTCTTACTAATGCAAAAAAAAAAAGATCATGGAGCTTCCCGAGTTTCCCAGCCTGGGAGACAGGGCACCTAGAATTCATTTTTGCCTTTCCATCAGGCTGGAGACTGTGGACACGTAACCTCTCATTGCCTCAGTTTCCTTACACAAAATGCTCCCTTCCTAATATGCAAGGATGATATAGAATAATGGATGTGAAGCTGAAGTGGATTTGAACTCCTCAGAAGAAAAGTATGAAGGGATTTCACATTGCTACAGGTCTTCAATTTCTAGCTGCCATCTACTGGACAATTTAAGGAGAGAATTGGTGAGTTCTAGTATACTCCAGTATGTAACAGTAGTAGTAACAGTATTAGATGCTTACTGTGCGCAGAGCACTATACTAAGCACTGGGAGAGGATACACAGGTGGGAATTAGACATGGTTCCTATCCCTCGGAAGACTAAGTCTACAAGAATAATGTATTCCCACTTCAAATGCTCCAGTGACTTAAAATGATGGTCACTTTTTTTGTAGTATTTCTTAAGCACTTACTATGTGCCAGACATTGTACTAAGCACTGAGTTGGATACAAGTCAATCGGGTTGGACACAGTCCCTGTCCCATGTGGTACTCAGAGTTTCAATTCCCATTTTGCTGATAAGGTAACTGAGGCCCAGAGAAGTGAAGTGACTTGCCCAAGGTCACACAGCAGACAAGTGGCAGAGCCAGAATTAGAATCCATGACCTTCTAACTCCCAGGTCCATGCTCTATTCCACTATGCTACATTACTTCTATTGCCAGAATGAATGTTTTTTTTTTCAAAAGATCTAAAGGCATAGCTCCTTGAAATCACATTCCTGAGAATATCACAATTCCTCTGAACATGTTGGAAATAGGCCATTATCTCATGCCCACAAAGAATGGCAAATTAGAGCTAACATCAGTTGGCAGTGTATTGTTGACAAAGGACATAAAAAGATCTCCTGCCCAAACACTTCATATTACTAAGTTAGATTAGGATTGCCCACGTTCAGGGTAAAAGGTGTAGGAAAGACTAACTCCATCATTAGAGTTGAAGTGAAATCTAAATCACACCATTTCGGGAGGTTGTAAAAGCTGGATTGGTCTCTGAAGAATACTGTTAACTACAGATTCCAAGAATTGCAGTGTGGCTTTATACAACAACATAGCACAGTGGACATGACCTTTGCCGAATTCCAGATATTGGTGAAGTTCTGGAAACAATCCCAAGTCAAGCCTACTGATGATGAAATTTGCCCACAGTTATGAATTTGACTGACAAGACAAATGCAAGTTTACAGTCCCAATCCTACTGCTTACACCCAAATACTTTTCTTTCTGCTGACATGCTGCTTTTTTCAGTGCCTGGCACTGTTTATTGTCAGTCTCTCTTCCCTCTTATGGATTTTGATCAAAAAGCACCACTCCCTTCTTGATCTCAGCAGACCAGACTGGTCTGTTTCCATAGTTGTTTCCCAATAATCAGTGGTTATGCTGCATTGTCTGAGACTTTCTTATACCACATCCTTAAATTATTCTTTTTTCCTCCTTGCTTTTATTTCACACATTTTAACTCACTGCACAGTAACTGCTTGGATAGCCTCCTTTCAACTATTCTTTCAGTGTGTCTCACCCAGTGATGCTATTGAGGGGAGCAGGTTTTTGATGCTACAGTACTAATTTTGTTCCAAGACTTCATTCCTTACAATCATCTCTTGTCAGTGGTTGCTGGCTTTCTCAAATCAGTTATCATGGGGATCCCCCTGATCATTCAGTGCAACAGAGAAATCTCCAATCATTGTGATTTAGCCGTATGACAAACACTGGTCTCATCCATCAACAGGATGTTGACTTGAAGTTTGACACTGGTGTTTGGTGTGTGGATTGTCCCAATGAGTGACATTTCTTAAACATCTATTTCTGAGAACACTAGACTCTCCATTCATTAGTGTTAACTGAGTACCTATTCTGTACAGAACACTGTATTACATGTTTTAAAGGGTACAATTAAAGGAAAAAAGACCCAGAGTCCCTGATTTTTGAGGAAAAGATTTAAATGGCTCTGAAGTAATTGTTATAACAGAAGAAATGCTTTTACTAAATTTCTTGAGCTTTCTTTAAAAAAAAGGCAAAATGCAAAAAATTAGCTTTTAAGAACTTTATGGCACAATGCAATTTCAGTTCCCTAGCAGCATTTACATTATTTCATTAACATAGGAAACTATATATACCTAAAACATCTATGGGCTTTTCTTTATGGTATTGGTTAAGTGCTCACTATGTGCCAGGCACTCTACTAAGAGCTGGGATACATACAAACTAATCAGGTTGGGCACAGTCCATGTCCCACAGTTTTAATCCCCATTTTACAGATGAAGTAACTGAGGCATAGAGAAGTGAAGTGATTTGCCAAAGGTCACGCAGCAGACAAGTAGCAGAGCTGGATTTAGAACCCAGGTTCATGAAAAAGTGTCCCCATTAGATCGTTCAGCTTCTCAAGGGCTGAGACTGGCTCTTTTTCCAAGCTCTAAATATAGGATTCTTCACATAGTAGACACTACAATTGCTAATATGATAGCTGTCCATAATAAATTATTAAAGGGAAAGCTAGAGAAAAATTAGATATGTTAGATGGTACACCTATGACTACTAAGATACCTATCATAGTGCATAGCCATCATACATGTCTGTAACTATCCTGTTGTTTCTATCAAAAGATATGAAAACTAGGCTGTCTGGGCTGCAGGTCTGACATTAGCATTCCTTGTTTTAACTCACTTTGCAAACTACATGATTTTATTTAACTTATTGGCTTGACTCAGTTGAATGGATGCTTTACTAATAGGTAAATCTTGTTATGAGTTTTTAATTTTATTTTCATCTTCAAATTCCCATGTTTCCATTCATTCTCAGAATGAACGTGGCGTTTTTTTGTTTTTGTTTTTTTGAGGTTTTTCTATAGTAGAAGCTGAAGGACGCGCATTCTGTCAGTTACACGTGCAGTCCACTTGGGGGTTTTACCTGTTATACCTTAGTCAGCGGCTGGATAATTCTCTGATCGTTTGTGCCTGAGCATCTTCCCCTTACAGCTAGCCTAGGTTCCTCAACTAGTGCAGGGAACTTTGTTGAAAACGACTTTCCTTATGGGCTTCAGCAAACTCTGCCCACACCAGCAGCACGATTTCTGCTGCCACATCTACTACATCTACCGCTACATAGAAAGTGTAGTTGGTTATTTATAAAGAGAAAGCCAGGAGGCAACCACACTGAAACGGAAGGCTAAAGTGAGCGTCACAATCAGAACTAGCGTTGACTGTGTTTGGAGGAGAGGAGTGGATTATTAAGTGATGACAGGTTTGTTTGGTTTGTTTTTTTTTGCCTTGTCAGGTCACATTAATCCTCTATATTCCAAAAAAAAGGTGGTCGGCTCAAAGTTAGGGGAAGGAACTTCATTTTCTTCAGTCGCTTCGGCACACCCAGAGGCAGGGGTTTCTCTCTCTCTCTGTCTCTCTCGCTCTCTCTCTCTCTTTTCCCCCTCTTTCCCCCCCCCCCCCGCCCCCAGTTGCGTGCGTCTTTTTTTTTTTTTTTTTTTTGCAATCCATCCTCACCTTGGATAACTCAAACTCGGGGAGACCGCTGCGGTTTGGGGGAGCCGGCTGGGCCGCAGGTTGTTTTCCATCAGTTCTGGCCCTGCAGTGGAGGCAGTGAGAGGGAGAGCGCGGCGGGTGGAGGAGGAAGAGGAGGAGGAGGGAGAAGAGGAGAAGGAGGAATCCTCGGCAGCAGAGCTCGGGGAGGAAGGATGGGGAAGGGGAGAGCGGGGCGAGGCGCGGCCTGGCGCGTCTGAACGACAGGTAAACAGGTTAGAAGGGCACATGGTTTCACGACGACTTCTCCTCCCGCTGCTCCTGGCTTCCAAGTGATTTCCAGGCACGCAACTCCGCCTCCCTGTCTCTCTCTGTCTCTCTCGGCTTCAGCCACCGCGGCAGCATCACTTCACACAAAGGATTGTTATCCGCTGAGCAGGAGCAGCTTCTCCTCCTCCTCCACCACCACCATCACCACCTCCTCTCCTCCTGCTCCTTTGCCACTACCACCACCACCACCTCCTTCCTCCTCCTGCCTCTCTTTCTCCTCCTCCATCGGCGGCAGCCTCGACAGCAGCGCCTGGACTCAAGCGGCGGCAAGGACCTGTCACCCCCAGCAACCGAAGAGGCAAGCAGCAGCAGCTCCAGCTTCTCTCCTCCTCCTCCTCTTTCTTGATTGAATTTTGATACCTCCTCGCCCAGTCCCACCCACCTCTTTTACCTCCTCGGCTCCCATAAAGCGCCTCCCTCCCCCATAGCCTAATAAAGAAATAAAGGGAGGAGTGGGGGAAAGGACCAAAAAGAAAGGAGAGGGGAAGAGGAGAGAAGAAAGGACCACAGATAGGAGAGGGGAAAAAGGGAGAGGGGAAAGGGGAGGCAGAGAGGAGAGAAACTAAGAAAAAAAGGCGGGCAGGGGCGGCAGGCACCTCGCAGCATGAGATGGCAACAGTCCGGCTGCCGGTCCTGGCGGGGGGCAGTCTCGGTGTGGTCGTTGTTGGGGCTGCTGCTGCTGCCTCTCTGGGCCGCGGCCGGCCCCGCTCCGGCCCCGCCGGGCAGGTCCGTGTGTTCCTCGTCCCCCCCCCAGCGCGGGGTCGGTGCAGGAGCTGGCCGAGCGCTCCGCGGTGGTCATCGAGGGAAAGGTGCAGGCAAGGCGGCAGCGGCCGGGGCACGGGCAGGGGCAGGGGCAGCGGCAGGGCGCGCGGGCAGGAAGGGCGGGCGGCGAGGGCCCGCGGGGGCAGCCGCTGCCCACCCCCGGCTGGCCCGTCTGGACCCCGGCGCCCGGCACCCCCGAGGACGCGCCCTACCTGGTGAGGGTGCACCAGGTGTGGGCGGCCAAAGCCGGGGGGCTGCAGAAGGACCGGCTGATCGCCGTGCGGCTGGGGCCCTGGGGCCGGGCGCCCTTCCCCTCCTGCGGGAGGCTCAAGCCGGACAGCAGGTACATCTTCTTCATGGAGCCCGACGCCAACCGGACCGGCGCCGCCTCCCCGACACCCTTCACAGCCTCCTTCCCCCCGCTGGAGACCGGCAGGAACCTCAAGAAGGAGGTCGGCAGGGTGCTCTGTAGACGGTGCGGTAAGTGCACCGCCGCAATCGGGGGCGATCCCCGGCCTTTGGACGGGCCGAGGCGGGCGGGAACGGTGTGTCGGGGGGGGGGATCGGGGCGTGGGCGCGCCCGGTGGGCGCGAGGGTCCGTGGGGTGCACTGGGCAACAGCCTTCAGATGCCCCAGAGCCCCCTCGGGGCGGCCCGGTTGGGGGACGCTGGCTGGAAGTGGGCATAGGCGCCTTGGAACTCGCCGGGTGACTCTCCATCCATCCATCCATTCAGTCGTATTTGTTGAGCGCTTATGGTGTGCAGAGCACTGCACTAAACGCTTGGGAAGTACGATAAAGAATTAAGGAGAGACAATCCCTGCCCCCGACGGGCTCCGCTGAGGCCTCCCTCCAGCAGAGTGGAGGTGGACAGTCCTTACTCCCATCCCCAGGACTCTGCCCCTGGAGATGAATAAGTGTGGTGGTGGTTGGCCTCGGTGAAACTTTTTAATCTCCCCCTGGCACACCCTGCTTGATTTATCGAGAGGTGTCGGGGCCTGTGGAGTGTTCTTACTGTGGACTGTGTGACTTCTATGTGTAGCTACTAGACTACCGATGACCCCCGGGTTGCTACCGCCATTGCTTAAAACTGGAGCTAGTTCGATCCCTACCTTTTTCTTCAGACCACTCCGAGTATGAACATAGAGGTGGCGTTGAGATTTGTTTTGGGAGGGCTCATCCTGGCCATCAATGAAGTATTGAGGCTGCTGAGTAGCTCTTGATTAGTTTGAAGCCAGGACTAACTTCATAGGCTGTTTCTAAGGAAATCTTATGCATGCCTAATATGTTTGTGCCAGCTCTTATGCACATATGATGAAGTCCCAGTTTTTTTTTTTATGAAATCTTGTAGGGAGATTTTTGGGTCTGCCCAATATCTTGGTGTGAATGGCTTGGATATTTTGGTAAATCAGAACCAATGAGAGTTATGTACAGATCTTCAATTATAAGAGGCAAATTCCCTCAGTCTGAATGAAAAAATCCTTTTGTCTGAGCTTGTACGTTACCTTGTAGAAAGCGATTCCTCATATTCTCCCCTCATATTACCTGGTTTAAGAGAGTTGATCAGTATTATATTATGTTCCTAAGACAGAATTATCTGCTGGCCATTCATAAAATGATGCTCAAAATGTAAACGTCTTGATAATTTCCTAATTATAATGAAATAACTAAAGCAGAGCAAAGTTTCTTCTTTAACAGTTAATTGAAGTGTTTACACATTAAAGATTTCCAAGCTTTACAGACAGTTTTTTTCTTACGTCTTTTAAATCCAGGCAATGAATGAGGCAGCCGGGCTAATTGTGTTGTTGGCATCTCAGTGTGACAGCATATTACTCTTTACAGGTTAGAATGCAGTGAGGCTATTATAGTGGGTGTTGGGAGCCTAGATAGTTACTACGCTCTTGGGTGGGTATGGGGAGGTGGCCACCGGGAATACTTCTAGTTTGAGTGACAGGATAGAAAAAAATATCCTCTTCCTTTTATTTTTAAACCCGACTTTGTGCAGAAATGTAAGTCTGCACCATAAGTAAATAGAAGCTGTTCACAGAAAGTAGTGCTGAAGAGGTCTGAGTGACGTTGGGATTCCCCAGCACTGGCTGATAGATGTCACTGTAAAACACGGAAAATACTCTATGGGGACTTGTCTTATTAGCTAACATAAAAGCTGAACATTACTGTACAGCCTCTTGGGTTCCTCTCCTTTGGAATCTGAAACATGCCTGTTTAATCCCTCTGTAATCGCATTCTTGATAGCGTTTAAATATATATCAAAGGATTTTGCTCCTGTCCCACAGTAGGCCCAATTCAAAATTGTATCCAGAATGGTAGTGAGCTGGTGTAAGGGAAACCTTTGTTGGCAGTGTTTTAAATGATTATGATTGGTTTTATTACATTTGCCACACTATTGATTGCTTTTTTGTAAGGGACAAAGGAACAGACTCAAAAAGCAAATTTCCCATAGACATTTGCGAGGTGCTAGGCGGGGAAAATATGATGCCTTGCTGACTGTCATTTTATTTTTGCCCTTCCAAGTGAAAATCTTTTACATTCATTAGATTGTTTGCAGTTACCAATCAATATAAATTCGTAGTTTCCAAGTGGTACAAGCCAAGGAAAGGGAGGGCATGAGGGAGAAAATAATGATAACCCTCCCCCCACCCCAAGCTTCATATATACATTTCACAATGATAACAAATCTGACCTTGTTACTACTACTCTGAATTTTGTGTGATGTCTGGGTAGAGGTAGTGATTCTAGGGTAGTATACTTGAAATAAATTTATTGGACCCATCTACATCTGTGTGTTTAGCAGAGCTGCAGGGAATTGATGGGAAAAGTTTTTATTGCATTTGAAGACAAATATCTTTGGCCATGTCTCTTAATATGCCCAGAATAATGAAAACTGCTATCTGCTGATCTTTTTCATTCAGTTAAAAAGTCAATTGGCCAACATTCACGGAGCCTCGATATTTCTTTGTGAAACAAGCAGTCGGGAATCCCTGCGAAATTATCCTTCCTATAGACTCGGGCAAATAGCGTGTCATGATCTACTGAGCAAATGATGCTGCAGACTAGAGAACATAATGTACAGCAAATGGGAAGTGGAATTCCCTGGCTAAGATATTCCTGAATGCTTGCAGCCAGATAACGTGTTTAGAGACAGTGATGGGGAGATGCTGGCCCCCAGATGGTCCCCAGTCTAGGAAGTGTCTCACCGCCCCCCTCCCCTTCTCCGCTCCCCCTCTCCACCCCCGACCACCTCCCCGGAGTGAGCCCTGCAACAATACTATGCCTTCAACACTGGGCAGGAGAGGTTTATATTTTGCACAGTCCTCTTTCAATCTTATAGACCTGGGGTGAGGGGTGGAGAGGGAAATCTTTCAGGGCCTTCTTCTGGATTTCCTTGTCTCTAACAGTAATTCTACATCTGTGTCATGCTTGGAAACGTGACCCCCTGCAGTCTCCAAAACCCAGGGTTGGCAACAGATTGCCTCCTCAGTTTTGGTCTTGAGGAAATCCCGGCTGTCTAATTTTATCCCTAGGATATAAGTTTGGAGTGTTGACAGCAGAAGTGGATGTCGCATTTTGAAAAATAGACCTCATATAGTCAAAAGCATTTATCCCGTTTTTCGAAAACGAACACAGTATTTCACGGTTTGTCTTGTTTCTCTAACCACTCTTGGATTGTTTAAATTACAATTCCTTCTCACCTTTGTTGTAAAAAATGTGACAAATCTTTTTAAGAATTATTTTCTTCGCTTGTCCACTGAGCCACTTGACAGTTTCACATTAATCTAAATACAAAGCGTTTACTCCTCAACCAAACGTGTACAATTAAAACCAATGAACACTACGCTTCAATACATTTCATTACCAAGATGTCATTGCTACACTATACAAGAACCCATTTCCCAGCAGGCTGTTGATAATTTGTGCTGATATTTCTGTGTTTCAAAGATTTGTACCTAGAATCATGCCTAAATATACCAACTAGAATAATTTTATTCTAAACAATAGTGGGAAACACATTTATCTATATCTATCTCCATCTATACATATCTATTGATATCTACAGATAAACCATATTCAGCACTTTTCACTAATCTCAGCAAGTTCTTAATAAAATGTATTGACATCAGGCAGATCTACAAATGGAAAAAGTATTACGCGGATTTCTACTCATCACTGAAGAGAATTTTAAAAGTAAAGCTCTATTAAGGGAGAAAGCCAAATGGATAGCTGCAGTTTGACTGTTTGGATTTCATAAATGCATATTTAAATATAATTTCCCAAGGAAATATCTCTGTAACTATTTTATCTGAAACCTGCTAAAACCATGTTATCAAGAATCCATACTATAATAGAAGTATTTTTTTTTATTCCTCCCGGTTCGTGTAACCCTATTTGTTTTTATTTTGCTGATATTCTGTACTCATGGAATGATTTTTCTCATGGCTTCGCAGCAAAGACCATTTCTGTTGCTACCTTTATTCTTACGGAGGAAATAAAGACATGGCAATTTCAAAAGGCAACCTTCACCATCCGGCATTTCTAAACAAATTAAAATTCAGGAGGTGTGCACAAACAACTCCAAAGAAAGTTACTGATTTATGTGTTTATCACTGAGATTAGCTTAAACTTTAAGGTCCATGTAATCATTATGTATCACAATTGTTTACTATGCTACGATTGACTGATATTTCAGCAATATTGGTGAGTGTATTCAGCAGGGGCATACCTGCTTTGCTGCCCCTCAGAAATGTGACCTCATTTTTATCATGTCGTCAATCATATTCATTGAGCACTTGCTGGGTTCAGAGCACTGTACTAAGCACTTGGGAGAGTACAATATAGCAGGCACAGTCCCTGCCCACAGCGAGCTTACAGTCTAGAGGATATTATCCATTTCAGTTATTAGCCATTGCAGAGATCCCTTTTTACAAATGGGTGGAAATTCAGAGTGTGCCAGCCATTCAGAGAGCTAAATGCCAATCCCTCTTTGGTACTTACTGTTCTCGTATTAGCTATAGCCTGTATCACTTGAAAATTGTTTCCATTAATAGCTGCTTTAAATTGGGTATCTGGATACACATCATCTTATAAATGACTGATAATTAAAATGGCCCTTAAAAAGAAGAAAGCAATCACAATTAAGGAGAAATGCTGGTTCAAGCAATTTAGTTTCCAAAAATAATAAGGGAACCATGTTATTTTTCCTATGCCTATGTGATAAAGTGAAAGTTTTCTTCTAGTGAAAACCAATCTTTCCCTTTCAGAGTTTCAGAAATCAAGAGTTTTGTGCTGGCTTATTTAAGAAATCAAACTATATACAGGGTGCTCAGTGCCATTATGGTGTTATCAATACCAACCTAATTTTGCCAGAGGACCTTGTCAAGAGAGAGATTGTGTGAACTAGAGGTTTTGGTTAGCACCAGAAGTGATCAATCATGCCCTAATAATACCTGGACAACTGTTTTTATACAATCAATTCTCTAATGCCTCTGAATATGAAGTGGGATTGTTTGAAGTTTTACAGTGTATATAGAGAGAGGGGATGAGGATTAGAAAATGCTTTCTGCTAGCCTCAAAGCTGACATATTATCTGCACAGTGAATACAGGGTAGTTTTTAGTAGTAATGCTGCTTGAGTTATGTCATTACTTGTTGAGATTGGGTATTAGCCCCTTAAGGAGGATGTATTGTCAAACTGCATGGATTGCATAATGTCTTCAAATGACATTACTATGGGGTCTGTTCTCTGTGGGGATACAATTCAACATGTATGTAATAGTTTCCCCCGCCCCTGTCCTGACTGAAATGCATAAAGACTCAGGAGCAGTAGGCTGAAGTTCCATGTTTGCCCTTCCCTTGCCTTGATGGGTTTGCCCTTAAACTGGATGACCTTCTCAAAGTATTCCAAGATGTTTTTTTCTTCCACCATTCCAGGATTTTACGGGTAGAGTGGAGTTGAACATTTGCAGCTAACAAAATATAAGTGCTGCACCCCTGGATAGAAGATATTACAGGTCTGGGAGAAACAGGGCTGCAGGAGTTTCAACAGGGCACTTGGGACTGTTTGGGCTTTTCCCACAAGGCAACCCCTCTCCCCAAGCTAGCCATTGTCTGTTCACAGCTCCCCGCCTGGCTTGCTTCCCACCTCATCCTTCTATGGCGTTTCATGACTGAATGAAAATGACTTTTAAGACAGGCAGGAAGGAAAGCAGTATCCCTCCAGGAATTAGTTTCAGAGGGTGGAAGAAGAAGGAAGAAAGCCCAGCCGATCTCACATCCTGAACACGAGGTTTGGGACAAACCGGTTAGGACCAAAGAGAGCCTTTGTGTTTGTTTACGGTGTTTGTTAAGTGCTTACTGTGTGTCAGGCACTGTACTAAACTCTGTGGTAGATACAAGCTAATCAGGATGGACACAGTCCACTTCCCACATGGGGTTCAGAATTTTAATCCCCATTTTACAGATGAGGTAACTGAGGCACAGAGAAGTTTAATGACTTGCCAAAGGTCACACAACAGACAAGTGGTGGCATCAGAATTAGAACCCAGATCCCACTAGCCACTAGGTCATGCTGCTTCCAGCCTTGGGCTGGACCAACTGAAGGTTCCTGAGGCTTTCTAGCCCCAGATCCTATGTGGATTTAATCTCTGGTTCTGGCTTTCTCTGAAGCTGTGGATGGTGTCCTGAACTCTGGACCAAATACAGTGCTTTCCCCTGAAGGCTTAGCACTACTTAGCCCTGCAACCTTGGTATAATAACAGTAATAATTACAAGGTAATCAGATTGCCCCATGTGGGGCTCACAGCCTTAATTCCCATTTTACAGATGAGGTAACTGCTGCACAGAAAAGTTAAGTGACTTCCCCAAGGTCACAAAGCAGACAAGTGGCAAAGCCGGGATTAGAACCCACACCCTCTGACTCCCAAGCTCATACTCTTGCCACTAGGCCATGCTGGTACCTGTTTCGGTCCTCTGGAGGCTGTACTGGCTCTCGGCTGAACTACCTCTGCCTTGGGGAAATGAATCAGTCTGGAACTGCTGTGGAGTTGGAAGAACCGAGATGCAGCTGGGTCCCAGATGAAGCAGGTAACTTAGACGGGTAAGATGGAGGGTTGGGAGGAGGGGAAAGAAATATGTCTTTCTTTTTCTTTTTCCCTAAGAGTGGTTGCTGACTGTCCCTGAATTAGAACCACGTGAGGGCCCAGAGAAGGAGGAAGACCAGGGAGTCTGTGAGAGGCCCGCTTTCATTTGTGGGCCTATACCGGGCTGGCTGGCAGAGGGCACTGTGATCCTTGGTGGTGGATGGAATACCTAGGTGTCATGAGATGGAAACTGTGTCTACTCTGATTAGCTCTGCAATTCTCTGAAATGAGATGCATTTTCAATGGTGTGGTGTTGGCTCTGATCTAAGAGTTTGTTTTTTTTTAAAGCAAGATTACCACTTTTAAAAGGTCCCAGAAGACTGTCCAAAGGTAGATAGCATATTTTCCAGTTTCTGCCAAGAATTTTACACCTTCCTTTACCCATCTGTTGCAAGAGTATGGTCTGTGGAGATCCTCCTCCTTGCCACTACCTTATTCTCTCCCCTTCCCATAATCCTCTGGTGGATAAGATCAAACATGTGTCCATAGTGAGCTACAATTTTCCTCTCTCTCCCAGCTGACTGACCATTCATACTGACTACAATCCTCAACCACATCTCTGGACCAGGCTGAGACATTCCGGGGTGATTATTTAAAGTTACCCTTCATTCAAGATCACATCAAAGGTCTTTGATTCTTCAATCCAAGTACTTATATCCCGCCTTGATTACATCAGTTGCATATGTGAGTGAATTAGCCTTGTCTCTCACCTCCCTGCCTCCTGTCTCTCCCTTCTCCAGTCCACACTTCACTCTGCTGCTTGGAGTATTTTTTAAAAAAGTGCCAAGTCCACATCTCCCACTTCTCAAAGAACCTCCAGTGGCTGCCCATCCATTTCTGCATCAAACAGAAACTCCTTACCTCTGGTTTTAAAATACTCCTATATTAGACTATAAACTCCTTGTGGGCAGGGATTGTCTACCAACTCTATTGTATTATACTCTCCCAAGTGCTTAGTACTTCAATCTGCATGAAGCCAGGGTTCAATAATAATAATAATAATAATAATAATGGCATTTATTAAGCGCTTACTATGTGCAAAGCACTGTTCTAAGCGGTGGGGAGGTTACAAGGAGATCAGGTTGTCCCACGTGGGGCTCACAGTCTTCATCCCCATTTTACAGATGACGGAACTGAGGCACAGAGAAGTGAAGTGACTTGTGCAAAGTCACCCAGCTGACAATTGGCAGAGCCAGGAATTGAACCCATGACCTCTGACTCCAAAGCCCATGCTCTTCCCTTTGAGCCACACTGCTTCTCTACCACTGATTGATCGATCAGCTCTCCCCTTCTTACCTTAGCTTGTTGGTCTCCTACAAATTGACCCCAACTCTTTGTTCCTCTAATGCCAATCGGGATCTCCCTCCCTCTTCGTATCTGACAAACCACCTCTCTCCCCATTTTCAAAGCCCTTCTAAAATCAGATCTTCTCCAAAAGACCTTCCCTGACTGAGCCCTCATTTCCCCATTTGTCTTCCCTTCTGCATCACCTATGCAGTTGGGTCTGTATCCCTTAAGCACTTCAATATTCACCCCACTCAACCTCACAGCACTTATGTACATATCCATCTGTAATTTATTTTAGTATCTATGAGTAGTAGTGTGGCTTAGTGGAAAGAGCACGGGTTTGGGAGTCAGAGGTCATGGGTTCTAATCCCGACTCTGCCACTTGTCAACTGTGTGACTTTGGGCAAGTCACTTAACTTCTCTGTGCATAGGTTACCTCATCTGTAAAATGGGGATTAAGACTGTGAGTCCCACGTGGTACAACCTGATTACCTTGTACCTACCCCAGTGCTTAGAACAGTGCTTGGCACTTAATAAGCACCTAACAAATACATCATTATTATAATGTATCCTATTCTGTAAACTCCTAATGATCAGGGATTGTGTCTATCTATTCTATTGTATTCCACTCTCTCAAGCACTTAATACAGTGCACCGTATGCAGTAAGCACTCATTAAATACCATAGATTGATTGATTTCCAAAACAAGGACTGATTCTGAGGCAACACGCTGTTCAGTATGCTATTTCACACCTCTTTTTGTAGAAAAAACACCCCCACCCCAACCCCACATATCTTCCCTTTCCTTCAGTTCCTAGCCCAACAATGGCAGTTTTTTTTTTTAAAGCATTATAGAGTCGGAGAACTGGGGCTTTGAAAAGTCATCTAGGCCATACCCCTGCCTTCAAGAAGCAGCATCCTTGGACCATATCAGGAAGCTGAACATCAACCCTATTTTCAAAGATCGCCAGAGAAAGACAAGCCCTTAATTTCTCTTGGTAACCCATTTCAGTGACTAATATTTTTCTCTGGAAATTCTTCCTCCATTATGTCTGACCCAAATCCATAGTGCATCTCTGCTACAGTCGAAGCTCATTTCTTCTACTTCTATCTTCTGTGGAGGTGGAGGATTGCTCATCACTTTCCTTCACAAAGTGTACTTTTTCCTGAAAGTTTCTTTAGATGAGGCAAGTTCAAAGGTTGTATTTCTGGTGGGAAAGTAATTTTATATTTGCCAACCATGTGACCCTACACTCTGATGAATGAAGCTCTCTCTTCATTTTTGCAGATTGTTTGGAGGGATCTGGCATACACCTGAGAAGGGACCCCCTCCTCTCCCTCCACCCAGTTTCGGCAGGGATAAGAGGACTTTCTTCTCTTCCTGACGGCACCTCAACTCTGCTTTTAGGACACCATGACTGGAAGCATCCACTTCGAGGGAATTCTGAAGCAGAATACTTCTCTGGTGCTGACCCTGAACTGGAGATCCTGGAATATGAAACCCAGAACTATGGAGGGATATGGAGTTGGCCAGCCTGGGGAAGCTCAACCCCCTCTCTTCTCTGCCACCATTACACTTACAGGGTGACTAGTTGAGAGGGCCTCCACCTGTAGTCTGCACTGCCCTACAGAATAGTATTTTCTTAGTTCACCTCCCCTCAGAAGCCGTCTTTTCACCCCCTGTCCTGCTTGGTTTGACAACCTTTCTCACGGTGATGGTGAGCCAGAAGCTTTAAAGAGTAGAGCAGATGGCAGCATTGACCAGTATTCCCAGACGCATGAACCACCACTGGATTTGTCACCAGGAAGCTTTCTTTGGCCAGCCTGCTTTCAGTGTTGTTGCTGTGTTAAATTTTGCTTTGCTGTTAATTTTAGCATTTCTCATTATTGTGTTTCTAAATAAAGGAGCTGGAAAGAAAACAAAAAAACTCAGTATGGCCAGATGTCAAACCACCAGAAAAGGTGCCACCCATCTAATGTGAATCGCGCTGAATATGACTCAGTAACTCCCAGAACCTGGCTGGGTTGAATATATGCCCTTCAATCCTAATATTAAGAACCTAATTGAACACCAATAGGGGCCAGTCCTTAATGTTGTTCTGAAACCTCCAGCAGGATGCTGGACTGACTGATCCATTTCGATGTGGTTCTTCATGGTGTCTCTTAGCACTCCAGAGACCCAGAGCTCCTTCCTAGAGATGAATTGGAGCTTGGGAGGGAAAGGAATGACTCTTGGCCTTCTGTTTTCAAAACTTCCAGGGTTCCACTCGGTTACAGCTAGGGCTGGAGAAGAGCCAGCTCTAGGAAACCTTCTCTCCCCAAAAGCCCTGCCATATGCTATAGCTGACTTGAACTAAAAGTGTGGGCCCTTACTTAGTATTGGATGCTTCACCTCTTTAGTGTTGAAGGAAGAGTGTGGCCTAGTGAAAAGGGTGAGGGCTGGTAATCAGACAACCTTTCATTCATTCAATATTATTTATTGAGTGCTTACTGTTTGCAGAATACTGTGCTAAATGCTTGGGAGAGTACATTACAACAATAAAAAGACACATTCCCTGCCCATAACGAGCTTACAGTCTAGTAGGTGGGAGAGAGGCATTAATATAAATAAATTACAGATATGTACTTAAGTGCTGTGGGCCTGAGGCGGGGGAAGAACAAAGGGAACAAATCAGGGTGATGTAGAAGGGACTGGGAGAAGAGGAAGGGGGGACTCAGGGAAGGCCTCTTGGAGAAGATGTGCTTTCAATAAGGCTTTGAAAGGAAGAAGAGTAATTGTCAGATTTGAGGAGGGAGGATGTTCCAGACCAGAGGCAGGATGTGGGTGAAGTGTCAATGGTGAGACAGGTGAGGTCGATGCACAGATTAGCATTAGAGGAGCAAAGTGTGTAGTCTGGTATGTAGTAGAAGAGTAGTGAAGTGAGGTAAGAGGGGGCAAGGTGATGGAGTGCCTTAAAGCCAACATTGAGGAGTTTTTGTTTGAAATGGAGGTGGATGGGCAACCACTGAAGTTTTTTGAGGAGTCGGGGGATAGGTCTTCAAAGTTTTTGTAGAAAAATGATCCAGCAGCAGAGTGAAGTATGGACTAGAGTGGGGAGAGTCAGGAGGCTGGCAGGTCAGCAAGGAGACTGATGCAGTAATCCAGGCAGGATAGAATGAGTGATTGCATTAATGTGGTAGCAGTTTGGTTGGAGAGAAAAGCGATGTTTTAATAATAATAATAATAATGATGGTATTTATTAAGCACTTACTATGTGCAAAGCACTGTTCTAAGCGCTGGGGAGGTGACAAGGTGATCAGGTTGTCCCCCGGGGGGGGCTCACAGTTTTAATCCCCATTTTACAGATGAGGGAACTGAGGCCCAGAGAAGTGAAGTGACTTGCCCAAAGTCACACAGCTGACAGTTGGCGGAGCCGGGATTTGAACCCATGACCTCTGACTCCAAAGCCTGGGCTCTTTCCACTGAGCCACACTGCTTCTTAATGATGTTGTAAAGGTGGGACTGACAGGATTTAATGACGGATTGAATATGTGGGTTGAATGAGAGAGAGGAGTCCAAAGCTAATACCAAGGTTGGGGTTTGTAAGACAGGATGGATGGTAGTGCTGTCTACAGTGATCAGACCTAAGTTCTAATCCCAGATCCATCACTTGCCTGCTATATGACCTTGGGTAAGTCACGTAATTTTCTGTGCCTCAATTTCCTCATCTATAAAATGGGGAATAAATCCCTGTTCTCCCTGCTACTTAGACTGTGAGCCCCATGTGGATCAGAGACATGATTAACTTGTATCTACCCCAGCTCTTGGTGCTTGGTGCAAAGTAAGCATATAACAAATATTATTATTACTATTAGTAGTAGTAGTAGTACTATGTGTGGTGTAGAGTGCAGCCTCAGGGCATGTAGAGAGTTATGTGGAATCTTGGGCCTGACCTCAAGGCACTGAGGAACGTGGAAACCATCTGCTATGAAATTCCCAGAAGCCTGTGGTATCTTGTTGCTGGTTGGCAGTGTACTTCTCTCTGCCTTGTCGGCCCAAAGTGTTGCATTAGCAAGCCCATTCTATATTGCCTGCCAATGCCTTTGCTTTGTTCATGGAAATGCACAAAAGTGCATGTGTTCATGGATAATAATAATAATAATAATAATAATAATAATGTTGGTATTTGTTAAGCACCAACTATGTGCCAAGTACTGTTCTAAGCACTGGGGTAGATACAAGGTAATCAAGTTGTCCCACATAGGGCTTACAGTCTTCATCCCCATTTTACAGATGAGGTATCTGAGGGACAGAGAAGTTAAGTGACTTGCCCAAGGTCACACAGCTGACAAGTGGCAGAGTCGGGATTAGAACCCATGACCTCTGACTCCCAAGCCCGTGCTCTTTCCACTAAGCTACGCTAGCCCTTCAGGATGTCTACAGTTGTCTAGATTTCCCATTCACTGGGTCCTATCCAGTTGTTTGTTATAGCATTTATTAAGCATTTACTGTGTGCTAGACACTAGGGTAGACACAAGATCATCAGCTCAGCTCAGCTTTTTCATAGGAGAAACAAGTATTTCATCTTCATTTGAAAATGAGAAAATTGAGGCCTGGGAAGTTTTAGTGACCTCCTCGAGGTCAACAGCAACCAGTTGCCGATCAATCAATCAATCAATCGTATTTATTGAGTGCTTACTGTGTGCAGAGCACTGTACTAAGCGCTTGGGAAGTACAAGTTGGCAACATATAGAAACAGTCCCTACCCAACAGTGGGCTCACAGTCTAGAAAGGGGAGACAGAGAACAAAACCAAACGTATTAACAAAATAAAATAAATAGAATAGATATGTACAAGTAAAATAAATAAATAGAGTAATAAATATGTACAAACATATATACATATATACACACATTTGTAGTGGATGGAGAGAAGACTAAAATTGTTGACAATTTTTCTCTCCTGGAACAATAATCAATAATAAAGGAACTAGCAGTCGAGAAATATACTGAAGATTAATGTTTGGAAGATTTGCTATGAAGAGCCTGGTAAAAGTCATGAAATGTCTTAATTTTAATTCTGTATTTAGAACTCAGAACTCATGGTTCCTAGACTCATGCTGTGAGCCCACTGTTGGGTAGGGACCATCTCTATATGTTGCCAACTTGTACTTCCCAAGCGCTTAGTACAGTACTATGCATACAGTAAGCGCTCAATAAATATGATTGAATGAATGAATGCTTTTTCCACTATGTCTCACATGTACACATATGAGCTAAGCAATGGGTTTAATCTCAGAATTACTTGGCCCACAATTAATTGTTCCATTTAGTACACACAGAAGGTGGATCAAATCAAGGCAAGATGTATTAACTCACATTTGTAAATTAATGTCTGAAGCTTGTTTTCTGAAAGTCTGTTCTTGTTGCTTGGGAACTTGCTGACTTTGCTCAATTGGACCGTCTATTTGCTGTCTTGAAAGATCAGGCTGAAGGATTTTAATCTGTGCAAGAGGTTTCCCATAATGCTGTGTATCACCTGCAGTAGTTGGGTAGCACATCCTTTGACAGTTCCTCTCATGAATCTCCCATAACCGACCCAGTTATCTTGTACGTACCCCAGAGCGTTGTATATTGTCTGGCACATAAAAAGTGCTTAACAAATTCCACAGTTATTATTATCATTATGGTGAGTAAGGCACTTATCACAAACGGCCACTGGACTCTATTAGGTTAGGACCACCCAGCCACAGTTCAATTTCAAGCCAAATTGTTTTGTTGCCACCATATCAAGTTTATTTTAGGGAGGAGATCCAAGAGTCATCAATAGAAGTGGCAATGCTCACTTTTTCTGTAATGGCAAATCAGCCATTTAAGAAATGGACAAACTTCTTTTCCCCCACCTCAGCGAAGCTGTAGTGATATGCAGAGTAGATCATAAAAGCCAATTCTGTTTAATATGGATAAATAGCATGGTAACAGCTATCTTCTTTATTCATTAAGCCTTTTATATGTGAGATTTATAAGAAGTCATTAAAGCATAATGCTTACTGGGTTGGATTTCACTTTATTTCCCCTCCACCATGTAAGGATGGCTCATGCTCACTCTCTTTTGCTCTTATTTTAAGATGTCAATCAATCAATCAATCAATCGTATTTATTGAGTGCTTACTATGTGCAGAGCACTGTACTAAGTGCTTGGGAAGTACAAATTGGCAACACATAGAGACAGTCCCTACCCAACAGTGGGCTCACAGTCTAAAAGGGGAAGACAGAGAAAAAAACCAAACATACCAACAAAATAAAATAAATAGGATAGAAATGTCCCCCAAAGCCCCTATGCTAAACAAATCATTTTGATGGAAAGACTAAGCTTTATCAATGTTGATTTAATTTGGCTTCATGATGCACATTCTTTCTCAATCAGATGCATTCAGAAAGCTTGGGAACATTTGCCTTTAAGGGTAAAGCTATTCAGTTAAAACCATCTATTTAATTTACTGGCAACTTGTGTGGGGGGCAGCCTCCTTTTTTAATCACTTTTATGAACTTATCACTTTATTTTATTACTGCTGACATCAAATAACTGTCATTTGGCCCACAGCATTACTTGTCTAAAATGCTATCAACAAGTTTGTGAAAACAACTGAGGTGCCAATATTGTCCACCTACTTCCTAACAGCAGTTGCCAGTTTTTTTATGATTATCTGGTTGCCTGTTTATTTTCTTGGTGTTAATCGGAAGGAAGGATATTCAGTTTCTAGCAAGTGAATGGAGAAGTTCTCATTTTTTTATGGCATTTGTTAAGCACTTACTATTTAGCAGGCACTGTACTAAATGCTGGGGTAGATACAAGAACATCCACGTCCCACATGGGGATCATAGTCTTAATCCCCATTGTACAGATGAGATAACTGAGGCACAGAGAATTTAAGTGATTTACCCATGGTCACACAGCAGACAAGTGGCAGAGCTGGCCCTTCTGACTTCCAGACCTGTGTTCTAGCCACTAAGCCACACTGTTTCTCTTCTCACTATTCCAACAGAGGTCGCAAACACCTTCCATGCTACTGGTTTGCTATGCCATGTGCAGTGCTGTGGCATTCTCCTTCCAGCTCATCTTCCACATTCTAGAATTGACACTGTCCTGACTCTTCAGGACAACTTGTGACATTGTTGATGCTACTGATGTTTGGACTATGGGTTTGGCATTAAATAGGAACTGATGGGGCAAGTGAAGGCACAATTGCTCAATTTTAAAAAATGATTTTAATCCTTTACAATCATACTTGGTATTCATATTTCAATGCATTTGAGATAGTTGATCTTTGTAGTGGAGGCATAGTACAAATAAATGTGGAAGGAAGATATTGGGACATCCTCTAGGGGGATCAGTCAGTACATGCCTCTTCACTGCAGGATGGGCCATGTGAGGGTGGGGCAGAGGAAATGAACTCCCCACTTATTTTGGATCCTAATGCTTATACTTATGGGCTTTGTGTGGGAATCCCCAGGACCTCCAGACCTAGGGTAGATCATTGATTTCAGGGTTCCTAAGCTCTGGGACTTCTGGTCAGGCCTGTGGAAGGTCTACAGGGCCACAAGCTGTCCAGGGTTTCACAAGAAATGGTCAGGTCAGTCCCTTGACCACCCAGCCTCTTCCTGGGCCCCAGAAGTGTTATGATCCACTTGGGAGAGGCCCCAGAGATTTATCCATGGAGGTTGTTGTTAACCCCCAAGCAATCAGCTTTTAGGGATGCCCCTTACTATATCTGCATTTCTCCAAAATGAACCCAAGCAACAATTCCAGGATCCATAACCCTTTTGGCAACTACCCACTACCATCCAGGGAGTTGAGAACCCTTTTTTTGCAGTCCCAGAGAAATTCAGAAGAGCAATGAAGTATTGAAATGGAGTCCTCATAACTTGAGTAAGAAAGACTCCAACTGGGTACAGTCCCCTCCAGCACCATGGGGCCTGAGCTTGCATTAGTGATTTATTGCACTAACATTTCAGGGTCTCCAGTCATGAAGTAGCTCTTGGAGAGAGGCAAAATTCACCTATTAAATTGGGATAGGCCTGTTCCCTCAGCATAGTACAGAGATTTTATTTCCAGATTCAGGCATTCAGTCAATCAATCAGTGACATTTATTGAGGGTGATCTGTTTTGCACAGTTATGTATTAAGTTTCTGGAAGAGTACAATACAACAGAATTGGTAAACACAATTCCGGCCCTCATGGAGCTTAGTGAGAGAGCTCAGGGACTAAATGGTGTATTGTAGCTCTCCTCTTCTCCCCTCCACCCCAACCCCCGCCATCCCCCAGATTCTCACCAGTCCATAGCTTGAACAGGCTTTTCCCTTCTTTCTCTATCAAACATGCCAGAGAAGTCAAGAGAGGAGGGGTGACCAGATATGTAGGTGTTTTGGGTAGCTCACACAATGAGGGGAATTTAATTTTTCATAATATCTATTTCATTTAAATCTATTAAACCCTACTTAATGCCATTAAAGTGCTGTTGAAGGTCACCCTTTTATGAATCATTCTTTTTTTTGTTGTTGAGAACTTATTCCTGCAAACATTCTACAGTAAACTACTTTAGTGACAAATTCCTGCTTAAATTACTTTTGACATATAGCAATGGAGAGCTAAACATTGCCTCTCTAGCTGGAACTCAAACTTTACGAGAGTTTAATACATTTTCATTTAAATGCCAATTAAATGACATTCATCAGTCTCATTTTTGTCTTCCAGTCAAAACATCTTTGAACCATGTATTAGTTCAGCATCAGAAATTGCAGTGTAATGTTATTGCATAGCATATTAATAGATGAAAATCAGAAAATTCAAATTGATTGTATCCACATGTTGTCCCTCCTACCCAGATGAAGTATTTGATATTTCTGAATATACTGTGGAATTTATGCACAGTTGGATGTACAGTTCACATAAGGAGGTTGAGTTCACCGGGGATCTGGGTGCTGTGCATTGCAATTTCTTTCTTCCCTGTGTTGGAACTCTGTCATAGCATTGCCTTCATATGGGGAATTTTGCAATCAATTTTGGTGATTTTCTGATAGGAAAAATATATTTGGAGTGATGGATGTAAAATTAAAAGGAAATGAAATATGCAATTCAAGGGAATGGAAAAAAGCAAGGAAAGGAACCTAAAAGTAAAGGGAGAACAAACCTTTAGGGAAATGGGATCCATCATCTTCTTTCTACCCATTCAGTGATCTGTGCACCAGCGAGACCCAACCCCAGGATTCCTGCTCCCATCAACTCTGCCAGACCAAGACCAGGAGGGAAAATGAGCTTGCTATGTGGGGGAGGAGGAAAGGAGGAAGAATTTATTCTTGGGGCCAAACTACTTGCAGACCAGCCCAAGGTGAGATATTTTTCCCAGACAGAGTTCCCTCTGGCCACCATGTCTTAGAGTATATTCATGACTGCATTCCAAGCTGCCTTTCCTTTGCTCCTCAGCAGTGGCATTAGAAAAATCACATTCTATAATGATAAAAAATAACAGTAATAATAATGAGGGGAAGCAATCTGGCTTAGTGGAAAGAGCACCGACCTGGGAGTTAGAGGACCTGAGTTCTCATCCCAGCTCTGCCACTTTTTCGCTATGTTACTTTAGGCTAGTCACTTAACATCTCTCTGCCTTAGTACAGTGCTTACATAGTTAAGCACTTAACAAATACCTTAATAATAATAATTATTATTATTGCTGCAGGACAGTTCTCCTGCCTACACCTGAAATACAAATTGGTCAGCAGTCATAAACAAAGAGTAATACTGGAGTAACAGTATTTAGTATGTGAATAGAACATTATACTCTGCAATTTCCCTTATGATAATTATGGTACTTGTTAAGTGCTTATTGTGTGCCACGTATTGTACTAATCACTGGGGGACAAGATAATGAGATTATCCAGTCTAAATAGGAAGGAGTAGGATTAAATTAAATTACAGATGAGGAAACTGAGGCACTGAGAAGTTGAGAACTAAGGTTACCCAGCAAGCAAGTGGCAGAGCTGGGATTAGAACTCAGGTCCCCTGACTACCAGGCCCATGCTCTTTCCACTAGGCCACACCACTTATACTTTGGAATTTCCTCATATTTTCCCCATACCTCTAGACTGCAAGCTCTTTATGGACAGAGAACATGTCTGCTAATTCCCTTGAATTGTGCTCTCCCAAGCGCTTAGTACTGTACTCAATAAATATGATTGATTGATCGATTGATCCCTAATCTATTTTAATGCCTGTATTCCCCTGTAGACTGTAGCTTCCTGAGGGCAGGGATCTTAATGATAATAATAATTTTGATATTTAATAATAATACTACTACTAATAATAATGGCATTTATTAAGCACTTACTATGTACAAAGCACTGTTCTAAGCGCTGGGGAGGTTACAAGGTGATCAGGTTGTCCCATGGGTTCTCACAGTCTTAATCCCCATTTTACAGATGAGGTAACTGAGGCACAGAGAAGTTAAGTGACTTGCCCAAAGTCACACAGCTGACAATTACTAGAGCCGGGATTTGAACCCATGACCTCTGACTCCAAAACCCGGGCTCTTTCCACTGAGCCACGCTGCTTTGTTAAGTGCTTGCTTACTATGTGCCAAGCACTGTTCTAAGTACTAGGGGAGATTCAAGGTAGTCAGGTTGTCCCAAATGGGGCTCACAGTCTTAATCCCCATTTTCCAGATGAGGTAACTGAGGCACAGGGGAGTTAAGTGACTTGCCCAAAGTCACACTGCTGATAAGTAGCGGAGATGGGATTAGAACCCATGACCTCTGATTCCCAAGCCTGCACTCTTTCCACTGAGCCACGCTGCTTCTCTTCGTATCTACCAACTCTGTTGCATGTACTTTCCCAAGCTCTTAGTACAGTGCTTTGCACACAGTAAATGCTCAAAAACATTAATGATCATTGAACATATTTACCAACTGCCTTACAATCCTTTATGTAGTCAAAACCATTAACCCCTAGCAGGATTTTTTCATAATGGAAAAATGGTTAACCATTTTAACAGAGAGATAAATACCATTCATTCATTCATTCAATCGTATTGAGTCTTACTGTGTGCAGAACACTGTACTAAGTGCTTCTCCCTAATTTACTACTGTCAATTGAGGCCTGATATACTTATAGTTGATACGCAGAGAAAGTTGCTAGATAAGCAAAACTGCATTTTCTCAACCTTCCCTTTTCGTTAGGAAATGTCACATGGGTGTTTGAATCAAGTGTTCAAATTTTGCTTCACTAAGCATGGAATAAAATCCTTATCCGAATCCTGTTTATGATCAGGAATCCTGTTTTCATTATTTCATCAGGTAATCAAGCATTTTGTATGTAACCTAGGGAGTTGGGCAGTGGCATAACCATTTTCCACATTAGCCATCATTTCTTCTGTTAACTCTTCTCTAATTTCATTTTAAATCATGTTTTCATACAATTTTTATGACTAACATTTAATAGGGACCACCCATTAGGATTATTACTGTAACACAAGTATATTACAGATCCATTGGACATGTTATTGCCCCTGGATTACATTTTGAAGATTAATTAAAATTCTTGTTCTTTAGTGTAATTTCATTACTGTAATGATGCAGTAGTCCCTGTATAATGTACAGAAAATTGTCTATTTCTTAATTTGTGGGTGTTTCTTTAGTTGCTGATAGGATGCTTAATAATCATACTAAAAAGGCATAATGCTTAGTGCCTGCAGAGCTATTGATCTAAGAAATCCCTTTGAAATGCCATATTAACCTATTTAACTCCCAGACGTTTCTTTATAGGATAAAAGGAATCTCTTGGTCACACCCAGATACATGATCGCCTTTTGTCTGTCCTAATTAAGGATTGGCAGTTTACCATGCCCCATGGTATCCCTCAGTGAATAAATTCCCACTTAAGGAAAATGAAAAGTATGGACTTTTCTGCATCTAGCTCAATCTGTTTACACCTCTTCAATCTTTTTATTCCACATTTCAAGAGTCTGAACTCCAGATATGCCCTACAGGGAGAGTGAATATATGTGTGTGTGTGTGTGTGTGTGTGAGAGAGAGAGAGAGAGAGAGAGAGAGAGAGAGAGAGTGTGTATTTATGCTTATATTTCCATGCCCCTTAGAGATGGTGATGATGATCCCTAATGATAATAATAACAATATTGGTATTGGTAAACAATTGGTAGTAAGTGCTAACTATGTGTCAGGCACTGTACTAAGCTCTGGGGTGGATACAAATAAATCGGGTTGTATATAGTCCCCTGTCCCACTGGGGGTTCACAGTTTCAATCAATAATATGGATGGAGTTTGACTCGATGGGTTTGGTAATTGAATTCACAGTAAATCAGGATAGTTTTTCCCAAAATATACATAAAAGAGACTTGCCATCATCAGCTCTTGTAAATGGTTTGAAAGTATGTAAACAATAAGAGATTTGAGTTATCCGAAGACCTAGGAAACTACTGAGCATTTTTTTGCAACATGAAACATTCGTATTGATCTGGCCTATATGACTAAAACACAAAGTCTCCAGAGATAATTTGCCCTTGGACTGAAGTAAGCCCCGAGAGCTTTGGCAAATGTCAGGACTTCACCTTTTAGGGTAGAATGACACTCGTAAATACTTTTTGAAAGTGTGGCTATGGAAGGCTTTATGTACACGTTTTTGATGGCCACCCAATCTAGCACTACCTTACGTATCTGGCTTTGTTCTCATTTTATCTGATCTCTATTTTAATATTCATGAAGTGGCAGTAGGTGCTCAGTTCCCTGCCCTTCATCCTTCCCCCCATCAACACAAGCTTTGGGGGAATCAATGAATTGTATTTATTGAGCACTTACTGTACAGAGCACTGTCCTAAGTGCTTGGGAGGGAACAATACAGTGGAGTTGGTAGACACATTTCCTGCTCACAATGAGCTCACAGTCTAGAGGGGGAATAGACTTTAAAAGACTTAAAGACTTTACCTTCAGACATCTCCCCACTGCTGTTGTCTGTTATTCCTAAAGCAACATCTGAGACTTTCTAGATGAGTGTAGAGGGTGCATTTTAAGGGCTGAGCTACAGAAACTACTCCTAAATCATAAATAAGTCATTCTTTAAAAGCCCCTGACTATTAACCAACATCATTAGTTCAATTTTTCCTTTTGGCTCAGTAGAATTGAAATTTTCTGAGCTAGGAATAGGTTATTTTGGAACAAAATAAAGCATTATTTGAGGCTTCCATTTTCTATGAAACAGAAGCCAAAGGAAATCGAATTATTTAATTGAATCAGATTGCTAACAGTTCAACCCTTGGTAACCACAGTCTTCAATGGAGTGAGCTATGAAGCAGATAAATCAGTATACTTTAGACATGTCTAAAGTGGAGAACAAATTTGTGGGTGCTCTGTGAGAACCCTGAAACATCCATGAACAACAACTTGGAAGAGTGTAGGTAGGATTACAAACTGCTTTGTAATTACACCTGATTAAAGGGATTTACAGTCATGAATAAATTATCTTGATAACATGAGTGTGAGGCAGATGTGATGGGGAAAGAATTGCTAAGAGAAGAATCCTTGATCTCCTTCTGCAAGTCCACAAGGTATCTTAGCTGGAGATGTTTCCCCAACTCAGTCCATCTATATCCCCCAGCCCCAAAGATCATAAAGAACTTCATTATGTGTCACTCATAATTTTCCCTGTAGATAGTAGAGATTTAGTTTTTTGTTTTGTTTTGCTTTGTTATTGCCATTTTAACACATAGCTTTAACTGAGTGTATACAGTATGCAAAAACAGAGAGTTGGATACAGGCTCTGCACATTGGGCTTGTAATATGAAGGTTACTAAGCAAAAGGTTGATAGAGAGAGAAAAAATCAAGAAGGCATAGAAATCAGGAAAGCTCTGGGTTGCTCTATTGATTCAAATCATGTCTTTGGGATTCTAAACAGTTAGTTTGTGAGTGAAGGGTGTCAGAATGGAAAATTTCAAAGGCAGAAAGGAAATGGATTGTTATGAAAGCACAGGGCAATGGTTTCTGGCATGAATTGCTGCAGGGGAGCAGGCAAAGGTGAATGGCACTAAGCAGGCAATAGGCTTAGGACATGAGGCATAGTAAGTTAGGTTGTGAGAGGAGAGTTTTAGGTAGGGACAGAATGGTGGCTAGCTTTGTAGAGACCAGGACAGCAGAGGGGGGATGGCAAAGAATTACAGCAAACTGGCTCAAAGGAGGTGTGGGACTTGGTGTATTATCTAGGGTGCTCTCAGTAGTCACCTCCCCTTAAGCTGCTGCCCACCCACGCCTACCATGGGTCCTGCCATACCTGAGCAACATCCAAACTAAGAGTCTCTCCCTCTACCTCCTGGATGCTAAAGTGTGGGATTTGTTCTACTGCCTTTTACCACCACTGCCACCCATTCCCTATTGGTTAGACCGTGGGCTCTGTAATAATAATAATAATAATAATAATGGCATTTATTAAGCTCTTCCTATGTGCGAAGCACTGTTCTAAGCGCTGAGGAGGTTACAAGGTGATCAGGTTGTCCCACTGGGGGGCTCGCAGTCTTAATCCCCATTTTCCAGATGAGGTAACTGAAGCACAGAGAAGTGAAGTGACTTGCCCAAAGTCACACAGCTGACAAGTGGAGGAGTGGGATTTGAACCCATTACCTCTGACTCCGAAGCCTGTGCTCTTTCCACTGAGCCATGCTGCTTCTCTAAGCCTCTCTAAGCTTCACACTGCTTCTGTACTTAAGGGAGCCCCATTTAGGGTGGGAAGACTAAGTCTCACAGCTGGAGAGTGGCCAGGGGTAGCACCTATTCCTCAGGCTGGGAGACATGTCACTAATGAAACTCATGGAGACCCCTTTGCCCACTTCTCCACCTCACATTTTAATTAAATGATAATAATAATAATAGTGGCATTTGTTAAGTGCTTACTATATGCCAGGCACCATACTAAGTGCTGGAGTGGATACCAGCAAATTGGGTTGACGCAGCCTCTGTCCCACATGGGGCTCATGGTCTCAATCCCCATTTTATGAATGAGGTAACTGAAGCCCAGAAAAAGAAGTGACTTGCCTAAGGTCACATAGCAGACAAGTGGTGGATGCAGGATTAGAACTCATGACCTTCTGACTCCTGGGCCCTTGCTGAAAATATTTACAAATATCAATAATAAAAAATGATGGTATTCTCCTGTGGGAATGACTACTGTTCGCATTTCTATCTTTCTGTCCATTCCTGGTGATACCCTCAAATTTCTTGTTTTGAAACTAAGACAACAGTCCCCATGTTAATTGCAGTACGAACAAGTGAAATAATGTAAATTACACTTGTGGAAAAGTTCTTTTTGTAAATTGGTAGAACCTGTATAGGTCCTGGGTGGTTAAAAATAAAAATCCTGTACACAAAAATCCCGTGTCAGTAGTGGAGAGGGAGCAGACCAGCTGTAAACTAGTTTATGTAGTACAAAACCAGTTAACTGGAATCACACTTCTAAGTCTGTTTGAAGCCACTCCTTGGTTTCCCCTCAGCTCACCCAAGTCCCCCTGTCTTCTTGCCCTAGGCGAAAGTGATGAAGTTGAACAGGTGGTAAGAAAGATTATTTGCCTGCTGCTTTTGATAAAGATCCTTTCACTTGAGGCCCCTGAAAATAGGTGTTCAACAGCAGTCTTTGCTAATTCACTCCTTTACTTATTCTCTTTACAATCTGTGTAGAAAAAAATTTAACTTTTCTACTTTTAATGACTATTGTTCCATTTTCCTTTGGAAGTCATTGAGGCTTCTCGATGAAAAGGTTTCATATGATGCAATGTGCCCATCTGTTTAATTCTGCTAATTTATTTCATTCTAAAATGAGGTTCCTGGGCAGCCTTGCAGTAAGAACAGCAGCAGAGCAAGAACAAAAGGGAAGAAATTTCACTTGTATCCTCACTGCCACCCCCATGCCCCCTTACAATTTCATTAATGTCTTTGTATATGTTTCGAACACGATCTTGTTGTTTGCAATTGAAAAATGACTTCAAAATGTACCACCCACCGAGTCTTTATGAAAAATGATCCTTCGTCTCCTGAAAAATAAAGTATCATTTAATTTAACAAAAAGCCCCTTGAAAGGAAATTTTGTCAGTGTTTGATTGCTGCATTAATCACAAATTTTACTGTACACTGGATCAGGTAGCAAACACCTGCGATTAGTTTTCTGCATTTTTTTAAATATAAATTTTCTTGATTCTTTTGGTTGTGATACTGGACAGAAGTCACCAAGCTGAAACCACAGAGGCTCTGCCTTCCTTCTGGTTGTGAACTCCACTGTGTGCATTTTTTTTTTTTGATTTGTTGTGATTTCTCTCATTCTCTGATCTGTGTTTTCTCAGAAGTACTTCATCTCTACAACTTTCTGACCTTAAGCTTCAATATTTCATACCCTTTAACTTGAAGAGAAAAAAGATAAGCATATTTGGCAACTTTGAGTTTCTTTGAGTGGCCCACCCCACTAAAAGAAGATGCCAGATAAAGAATCTTTTCCTACAGCCGTCTGATAATCCCAACGTTTATAACTGGTTCAATAAATGATTGCAGCTTTTGTTGAATGTCTATGGAAGGCATTCCAGCTAGTATAATTGTTATCTTTGAAATAGATTCCAAGTGGGGATATGTGTGTTCTCAGGTTGCAGGTTCTGTTAAGATAACCAACAGAAGCTCAAAAGGCCACTGGTTCACAGTCCTCTAGACAGTAAGCTTTTTGTGGGCAGGGAATGTGTCTGTCAACTCTACTGTATTGTAATTATAATAATAATAATGATTATGGCATTTTTTATGAGCTTACTATGTGCCAAGCACTGTTCTAAGCACTGGGGTAGGCACAAATTATCAGGTTGTCCCATGTGGGGCTCACAGTCTTCATCCCCATTTTACAGATGAGGTAACTGAGGCACAGAGAAGTTAAATGACTTTCCCAAAGTCACACAGCTGATAAATGGTGGTCAGAATTAGAACTCATGACCTCTGACTCTCAGCCCATGTTCTTTCCATTAAGCCATGCTGCTTGTACTTTCCCAAGAACTTGGTACAGTGCTCTGCATATAGTAAACACTCAATTAAAAAATGGTACTTTTTAAGTGCTTACTCTATGCCAAGCACTGTTCTAAGCACTGGGGTAAATTACAAGTTAAAAAGCCCCACAAGAGGCTCACAGTCTAAGTAGGAAGGAGTAGGATTGAATCATCAGCTTATAGATGAGGTAACTGAGGCACAGAGAAGTTAAGTGACTTGCCTAAATTCACACAGCAGGCATGTAGCGGAGCTGGGATTAGAACCCAGAATCTCTGACTCCCGTGCCCTTGCTCTTTCCACTAGGCCATGCTACTTTTATACTATTGATACCATTGATTGTTTGATTTATACTGACTTAATGAAAGGCATAAAATTGCACAGATGTTTACAACCAGCTTTTCCAGAGCACTGTTATAGCTTTAGAGAGGACATTTACCTCTCCAGGACAAGAGACAGTTTGTGCTCAACAACTCCAGGATGATGGGGTCAGCTGTTTGGCATAACAGATGGGCCTCAGCCCTGAAACCTTAGGGCAGAGAACCTGAACACAGGAATTTATTATAGTGCTTGTGCCTAGTGTCTCTTGCACTGTCATCTCCTACTTATGTTCCGGCTGGGACATGGAGTGCAACAAGTGGCAGGCAGTAGTGCAGCAAATGGCCGAAGGCCTGTGGGGTCTTTGTCCACATTAGAGGCAGTTACAAGCAGAACTGGGACTAGAACTGAGGCCTCCTGATTTTCAGAGTATTGTCCTTACCACGGGGCCAACGGTAGGGCTAAGACTTCGAGATAAAACCTCTCAGGTCAAATAAGTCCCATCACTGCCTAGCCAGAGTTTGTAAGCCTGCACTGTGGGGAGAAATCAGATTCCAAGGTAAGTGCCTGTGTAGCCTGGCAGTCATCATGGCTTACTCCTCTAGAGGTAAGCTTATCTCTAGACTGCAAATTCGTGGGCAGGGAACGTGTCTTCCAACTCTGTGGTATTGTACTCTCCCAAGCACATAATACAGTGCTCTGCACACAGTAAGCACTCAGTGAACTCAATTGATTAATTGATTGCAGTCTAGCCTCCGTGGAGCAATTCTGTTTATGTCTCTATTCTCTCCAGTCTATGTCTGTGTCTATGTCTCTACAGTCCAGGGGAATTTGGATCAAATTTGAACTGGAGTTCTTGGGAAGAGGATTGTTTTCCAGACCCAACACAGTTGGATACATTGGCCACCTTAATGTTCCTCCTGTGTGTCAGCCTGGGATTAGAAAATGGATACAGAAATAGATGATTATAGATATAAATGATATAGATGGATTTTATTCTCACTTTACAGGTGCCTCTTGATTTGATATGTGAATAATCTGTTTTGGGGGTGGAGCTTGAAAAGTATCTCTAGTTCCTGGTGAGATGTAGGGTGGTCTCATTTCCCTCTGAAGATAGCTCTGGACTTATTGTTTGACTTTTGGGCTATCCAGGAGTTGTGAAGCTGAAGCTATAGGGATGGCAGTATGGAATACCAGTGATTTATTAGGATTCTGCTTAGACATTTTTAGGAAGCTGAGGAAAAGATATTATTTCTTCCAGTGCGAAGACAGGGAAATAGCTGTCCGGAAGGCTGAGTCTCCAAGGATTTTTATCCTGAAGCTAAAACCAAGATTTATTGAACACCACCAAAGACAAGTTGTACAGGAATAGAAGACGCACTCCTGCCCCTCAGTATTTTACCACTTGGTTCATATTTTAAGGTTTTGAGAAGTCACATCTCTGTATGTTAGTACTCAATCAGCATGGCCTAATGAATTGAGTATGGACCTGGGTTCTAATCCAACTCTGCTACTTGCCAGCTGTGTGACCTCGGGCAAATCACTTAACTTCTCTGTGCCTCACTTATTTCATCTGTAAAATGGCAATTGAGACTGGAAGCCCTATGTGACACATGGACTGGGTCTAACCCTATTATGTTGTATCTACTCCAGTGCTTACCTGGAACATAGTAAGCATTAACAAATGCCATTATTGTTATTATTAGTAGTAGTGTTAAGTGCTGACTGTGTGCAGAGCATATACTAAACTCTAGGAGAGTGCAACAGTTAGTAGACACAATCGCTGCCTTCAGGTAACTTACAATCTAGCTATTGTAAACTCCAGTGGAGAGTTGAGGCTATAAATAAAATGAGTGAGGTATAATTAACTAGACAAAAGATCTAGACTTCTGAGGCCTTGGTTATTGCTTGTCATAAGATATTTATCACATTTTTCTACAGACAGTATTTCTGGAGAGAACCTGAGGGGAGTGACTGCAAATCAAGGAGCATAATACTGGCAAGGAGCTTTTGGTGTTCCAGGTACCCTGACCCTCAGAACACATACCCACACCTCCCTACAGATTCATAGTCTGATGGTTCTCTGGTACCAATCTGGGTACCAGTCAATCAATCAATTACATGTATTGAGTGCTTACTTTGTGTAAAGCACTGTACTAAGTGCTTGGGAGAATACAACATAACAGAATTGGTGGGCATGTTCCTTGCCTACAAGTATCTTATAGTCTAGAAGGGGAGACAGACATTAAAGTACAGATTATGTACGTTAGTAATATGAGGCTGAGGGTGGGGTGAAAAAAGTGTACAAATCCAAGTGCAAGGATGATGCAGGAGGGTGACGGGGTAGGGGAAGTGAGGGCTTAGTCAGGGAAGGCTCCTTGGGAGGAAATGTGAAGTTGATAAGGCTTTGAAGATGGGGAAAGCATTTGTCTGTTGCATATGAATGGGGAGAGAGTTACAGACTAGAGACAGGACATGGGCAAAGGTTCAGTGAAGAATTAGATGAGATTGAAGTAGAGTGAGTAGGTTGGTGTTAGAGGAGCGAAGTGAACATGCTAAGTTGTAGTAGGAAATTAGCGAGGGAAGGAAGGTTGGGGGTTAAGTTGATTGAGTGCTTTAAAGCCAATGGTAAGGCATTTCTGTTTGATGAGGAGATGTTTGGGCAACCACTGGAAGTTCTTCAGGAGGGGGGAACATAAAGCGAACGGTTTTGCATAAAAATGATCTGGTCAGCAGAATTCATTCATTCAGTCAATTGTTTATTGAGCTCTTACTGTGTGCAGAGCACTGCACTAAGAGCTTGGAAAGTACAATTCAGCAATAAAGAGAGACAATCCTTGCTCATACCAGGCTTACAGTCTAGAATGAAGTATGGACTGGAGTTGGGTGAGACAGGAGGCAGGGAGGTCATCAAGGAGGCTAATGCAGTATTATTACCATTTACCATTTCTATTTTGCTTAAGGGTTTATTCTGAAGGTTTTGAAGGGCAGGAATACTTAACATGCTGATCCAGGCTAAGCACAGGACAAGCCAGTAAGACTGTAAGCTCCTTCAAAACAGAGATAGGGTCCTTCATCACAATTATATTCTCAAAAGTGACTAAAATAGGGCTCTACACACATTAGTTACTAGGTAAATAATAGTGATTTATTGACTGCTATTGAATCTAATGTCTCAATAATGGCTGCAGACAAGGCAAGGCTCTCAATCAACTGGCAGGGAGGGGAGGAGATTTAAAAAGAATTGAGTAAATCAAACCATATCAAGTACATTTGTGATTCTTTGGCTAAAGTGAGGGAATGATTGAATCTCAAAACCCTATGAATTGGATAACAGGGCCTCCGAGATATTATCCAGGGCTGGCTATTTGGACTTTCTCCATAAGAGGGTAATAAATACATTACCTCTTCAGCAGGATTCAGAGGGCATAAAAAAAAATCTAACAAGAAAATCTTCTCTTTCCCATAATGAAAAGGAAAGCAGCAGGGATTGGGGAATGGGTTAAGGCTCTTCTCACCTCATTGGTTCAGATGGGTCCCAGATCAGTAGTAACCAAAAGCTATTCCAGTGCAATGGCTGTTCAGTGGCCAGGGTGAAGTGAGTTAGAGGCTGCAAATCTGCTTCTGGTGGAGAAGCGCTTCAGGCAAAAAAAGCACTGATTCCATGAACACTCAGCCTTCTTTTCCCTTCCTTTCTGGAAGACTTCTTTCCCTGGGGTTCCCCCAGCCTATATTTTTCATAGAGGAGGTGGGGAGCAAAGGAGTAGAAGAGAGCAGAGGTTTGAATACCCACTTCAGTGGTATTTATTGAGTGAAAGCACACAGAAAGAAAAGTAGTGAATTGCAGTGGATAGAGCATGGGCCTGGAAGTCAGAAGGACCTGGGTTCTAGTTCTGACTCTCCAACTTGTCTGCTGTGTGACCTTGGGCACATTGTGCATAGTGCCTGGCACATAGTAAGCACTCAAAAAATACTATAGAAACAAAGAAGAGCTCTCTACTAAGCACTTGGGTGAGTGCAATATAACAGTTATATTGCCCACATGGAGCTTATAGTCTAGAGGGTAACAGAAATTAATATAAATAAATTATGGCTATGTATGTAAGTGCTGTTGGGCTGAGGGTGGGGTGAATAAAGGGTGCAAATCCAACTGCAAGGGCAACACATAAGGGGTAGGGAGAAGGGAAAATGAGGGCATAGTTGGTGAAAACCTCTTAGAGGAAATGTGATTTTAATTAGGCTTTGTAGGTGGGCAGAGTGAATGTCTTTCAGATATGAAGAGGGAAGGAGATCCAGGCCAGAGGCAGAATGTGGGCAAGGGGTTGGTAGTGAGATAGATAAGATGGAGGTACAATACGTAAATTAACATTAGAGGAGCTGTGTGGCTGAGGTTGTAATAAGAAATTAGAGAGGTAAAGTAGGAGGAGTCAAGGTGATTGAGTGGTTTAAAGCCTATGGTAAGGAGATTCTGTGTGATATGGAAGTGGATGCACCATCACTGGAGGTGCATGAGGAATGGAGAGACATGGACTGAAAATATTTTCTAGAAAAATAATCAAGGCAGCAAAGTGAAGTATGGACTGTACTGGGATAGACAAGAGGCAGGGAGGTAAGCATGGAGCCTGATGCAGTAATCAAGGTCGTAAAGGATAAATGCTTGGATTAATGTGGTAACAATTGGATGGAGAGGATTAGGTGAATTTTAGCTATGTTGTGAAAGTTAAGCAGACAGCATTTGGTGACAGATGGAATATGTGGGTGGACTGAGAGAGATGAGTCAAGGATAATTACAAGTTTTGGGCTTGGACAGCTAGGATAGTGGTTCTGTCTACAGTGATGAGAAAGTCAGGGGGAAGGTAGGGTTTAGGTGGGAAGCTAAGGAGGAAGAGTTATCGGCAGTCATTGACAATTGAGTAGCTCTCAAGACTCAAGTCTCAGTTGGAATAAACAGGGTAAAAGGCCAGGAAGGAAGTGGGAAAGAGACAGAAAATGAGGAGATTAAGATTGATGTTCACTGCATATGACTCTTGGAGTAGGGTTTACTGATATCATATTTCTTCTCAGTTTAAATTTACTCTTTCTATACTCATTGCAAGTGTCATATTAAGAAAACGTCTCAAACTCGGGTATGTTTCTTGCCAAAGATCCGCATTGAATAATTCAACTTTTCCACCGGAGGCAAACTCAATGTATAATTGATTTCAGCAGAAAAGTATTTTTTCCAGATCCAGAATGTAAAATAGAAGATTTCGTTTTCCTATTGGATGAGTCATTAAATCTTTACTGCAAATCCTAGAGAATTTCCCGAATTATCTGCCTTATTCAAGTTTTAAAATCCTAGTTTTGAAAAAATGGCAAAAATCCTTCAACAAAGATGGATTAAAGATGGTATGATTGAAGTGGCACAGTTAAGGCAAATGTAGCTTTTTATAGAAACGTAACCCAATCTTATATCAAAGTTAGTATTTCCTAGAAACTGTTCCAATTAGCAAGGGTTAAAGGCCAAGAGCCGGACAGAATTTTAAACTAGGTTAAGAGAAATCAGGTGTTGAGCAAATAATCATTTTAGTAAAAACTGAAAACACAACCCGCATTCCAAATTTTGATATGTTTAGGATCCTGATTCTAAGGTTTAACAGATGCATCATAGCATGGCCAAGAGTCTTGGTGAAAATATTTACAGAGAGCAGAGCCGCTTTACAGGCTGGTCTTCATAAGTGTATTTGTGTTCAGTGTTAGGGGGAATTCTGTGCTGGAGAGAGGGGCCAGGTATCTGCTTAAATGTCTGCCCTCCCCCCCTCTTAGACCCCCTGTAAACCCCCTGTGGGAAACCCATCTAATTTAGTTGGGGAATTACCTTTGTGCAAAAATAGACATTTTCTGTGTCATGCAAAGTGGAATTTCTTGGAGGCTGAAGGAATCCTGAATACATATATGGAGAGAGAAATGACTTTCTGACCTCCTGCTGCCTGAATCTGGGCCAAACTAGGTTTTAATGACAACTACCTTGTCATCCTCTTTTCACCTCTCAGGGTACTTGTGATGGAGCAGTCAAGTCTATTTATTGGAAAGCTTGTCTATTTATGTATATATCTGTATAAATCTGTATTTTGTTCATTTATTTATTTGTATCAATGTCTTTCTCTCCCTTTAGACTGTGAGCTTGTTGTGGGCAAAAATGTGTCTATTTGTTGCTATACTTTACTCTCCCAAGTGCTTTATACATTGCTTTTCACACTGTAATTGCTCAATAAATATGAGTGAATGAATGAATAATTACAGGCAAATAAGGCTAGGGACGGGTGAATGATTTGAGGCATTCTGAAAGTCAGGTGGTCAGACTTTCTGAATTCATAGAATTTTTTAGAGTAAAAACCATAATGGAAAGAACCCTCTAGAGCTAGGTTATGATTGGTAATTTTAGAATCAAAGAAACTACATGATAGACAGAAAAATGCATCAGAATAGATATTTTGTTAAAGAGCCAAGTGTTTCAATTCTAACTTTTAGTAAGGTACCAACATTTTTTTTTTTTATCAAAGATGGCTTCACCTAAAATGCCTCTGCAAAAGCGATGGTCATGGAAAATCATTATTAAAATCCTGGTACTTGTCTCTGAAAACAGTAGCATGGGGAGCTGCTATTCTACCTCACAATTTATCATCATTTATTGGGATTGTCAAATCCATCTAGGAGACACATGCTTCTTCCTCTGAATGTTTTATTGCTGCCCATGTCACTCAGCCGTTGGAACTAAAACTATTTTCCAGCATTTCAAATGCTTGCTGGACTGAAGAAATCCAACATTTTTCCAGTTGACCTTTAAAGATAGATTACACACAATATGTAATTTCAGATATTTTTCCTTTGTAAATTCTCTCTCAGATGGTGATTAAACATAATGGCTTCTAAAATCTAAATGTAGCATCATGGGTGCCAACTGCAGCATAGCTTATCTCTTTCTACTTGTACCTTGCTAACTGTTATGTTTATTATTAATACCTAATAGTTTGCAAAAAATAGAGAGATGCTTTATGTAATGGGATTTTATGTGCAGTACACATTATTCTGCCTTTTGCCAAGCTTTATGCAAATACTCTTTTCCATGCTATGATGCTAGATTAGCCTTTTATTAGATTCCCATTCCAATAAGGTCGCTAGTTACATATTCTCATAAAGTATTCAAATGGGATCACTTGAAACACTTGAGAAAATATATAAGGAAAACAAGATAATTTTGAGATTAGCAGCATGGTTTCCCTGAGGACAAGAAATACCATTCTTAGTAAGAGAAACACAGTGTGCTATAATCAATTGCGGCATGACAGAAAAGGTGAAACTTGAAAGAAATGGCAAGTGTTTTATGCTTTTGTCTGGCAGGTAAAGCTTATTTCAGGGAAGGGCCCTTCTGAGCATGGATCTGTTTTCTATTTGATATGCTCAAACTGATTAAACTGCAAGCAAAATTGTTTACTGTTCTGCTTAATAGCGAGATTTTGGAAGATCAGATTGTACTGTGCCATTGTCTGGCTTTCCCTGGGCCTCATTGAATATAGGAAAATGTTTACTTTTTTAATGTATTTGTCAAGCTCTCACTATGTTCCAGGTGCTGTACCAAGTGCTGCAGTAGTTAATCAGATTGGACACAGTACATGTTCCACATGGGGCTCACCGTCTTAATCCCCATTTTACAGATGAAGTAACTGAGGCACAGAAAGTTAAGTGACTTTCCCAAGGTCACAAAACAGAAAAGTGTTGGAGTTGGGATTAGCACTCAGGTCCTTCTGACTCCCAGGCCCATGCTCTCTCCTCTAGACAACACTGCTTCTACTGTTTACTGTTATGGAAACCATCAACAGATGCCAACTTTAATTCCCACCTTTAGATTATTTTTCATTGCTTAGTACAGTGCTCAGCAACAGTAAGCTCTTAATAAATACTATTATTCCTATTATCATTAAAATACAATATTCATACCATTAGTTTACATTAATTCTTAGTGTTAATAATCTAATTTGTATCATTAAGATGCCTTTAAAACATGGCTGATGTATTTGTTCTATAAATTTCATTGAACACCTTCTTTCGAAGCAGAGTCTGATCCCACTAGCATGTTTCTATAAACTATGGAATCTAGAACTAGAAGGGACCTAGAAAAATCCTCTGGTTCAGTCCCCTGCCTTTGCCTATTTTTCCTTTAATTATCTCCAAGGATGAAGCTTGCCATAACCTTTCATAGGTACATACTCTAGTGTTACATCACCCTGATACTGTAGTGAAAATTTTCTTTACATCCAGTGAAAACTTTCTTATTTCAATTTAAACCAGTTACTTCTTGTTTGACCCTATGTAGGCTTAGAAAACAACTGCTCAGCATCTTCTTTCCAAAAACCTATCCTATACTCAAAGACACTAAGATCCCCTCACTATACCTTCTCCATGTTAATTCAAGTTCGTGTTATTTTCAGGATGATTTTGCATCATCCTTTGGATACATCTTGTTGCAATTGCCTGAGCTGTTTCCTGAGTCTTCAAATTATTTTATAAGTGCAGTGACCGGAATTTTGACACAGTTCTCGAATAAGAATCTGGCCAATGGATTTGCCACTGAAAAGACTGTATTCTGACCCATTCAGGCCATACACCTCTGAATTCATCTCATTACCACATGTTTGTTTTTTATGGTACTTGTTAAGCCTTTACTCTGTGCCAGGTACTGTACTAAGGGCTGGGGTAAGTACAAGTTGAACAGATTGCACACAGTCTCTGCCCCACGTGGGACCCGCAGTCTAGGTAGGAGGGAAGAATATTTAATCCCCATTATATAGATGAGGTAACCGAGGCACAGAGTAGTTAAATGGCTTGCCCAAAGTCACACAACAAACCAATATGGGGGCTGAAGTTAGAACTCAAGTTCTCTGACTCTGACTCCCAACATGTTTTTTCTATTAGGACACAAGTTGATTTGGTAGCCACAATTTCTTTCTGGCTTTACATTTTCTAATCCTGTTCCTACTCAATCATGCTATTCCTTTATACAGTATTGCTCGTTAGTGATCTCGGCTGATTTCTACTTTTTATGGCTTTACCATTAACCCCTTCTCTCCTTTCCTTCCATGCAAAGTATAATTCATTCCTGTAGCAGACAGCAGTGTGGTCTTTTCAGAGCAGCCAGCTTTTGTGAACAACTCTGCTTAGGCTTTTTTTTTGCATCAAGTCTTTCCTGTCAGTGCCTTGGTTCTGTGAAAATCTGCTTTCCTAAAAGTTCATTTTATTCTTTCTCGCTGGCTTCTCCCTTCCTTTCTCTTAGGATCTTGAATAATATGTGGTGATTCGTTTCATTTTTTTTATACTTCTTAAACCTTTGGTTCATTTTCCCCATTAGTAAAAAATCAAATCAAGAAGCAAATGAATGTAGATTTCCTAGTGAAGCAGTTGAGCAGCAACACTGGTTCACTGGAGAGTGAACTGTGAGTGGTGTGCAGAAAACAAGTTCCTAATTTTGGCTTTGCTACTGCCTCTTTGGCCAAATCTTCACAGAATTAATGGATTCAAGATCACCTTTTTTTTTTTTTGGTTGGAGGCCTGAAATGGCATGAGGTGAACTTGACTTAAAGTACCTATTTAGCAGGCATTGTGCCATGCAGAGAGAACCAATGGTTTGGGAGCCACAGAGTATTAGTTCAGCCTCAGGGTCTATTCCTTGAATGGTGACATCAGCGCATCTCCTGATTGGCCAGTAGCATTCCAGAATTTTCTAGCTCTTGGTCCTACCCTAATCTAATGATCATTTTAAAGGATGTCTAGGTAGTCCCCAAAGGTAGGGCTGGAGGCAGGAAGGGATTGGGTCAGTATGATCCTAATCCTCCTCGACCTCTCAGCTGCCTTCGACACTGTGGATCACCCCCTTCTCCTCAACACGCTATCCAACCTTGGCTTCACAGACTCTGTCCTCTCCTGGTTCTCCCTTATCTCTCTGGTCATTCATTCTCAGTCTCCTTTGCAGGCTCCTCCTCCCCCTCGCACCCCCTTACTGTAGGGGTTCCTCAAGGGTCAGTTCTTGGTCCCCTTCTGTTCTCTATCTACACCCACTCCCTTGGTGAACTCATTCGCTCCCATGACTTTAACTATCATCTCTACGCTGATGACACCCAAATCTACTTCTCTGCCCCTGCTTTCTCTCCTTCCCTCCAGGCTCATATCTCCTGCTTCCTTCAGGACATCTCCATCTGGATGTCTGCCTGCCATCTAAAACTCAACATGTCCAAGACTGAACTCCTTATCTTCCCTCCCAAACCCTGTCCTCTCCTTGATTTTCCTGTCACTGTAGACGGCAATACCATCCTTCCCGTCTCACAAGCCTGCAACCTTGGTGTCATCCTTGACTCTGTTCTCTCATTCACCCCACACATCCAATCCATCACCAAAACCTGCCAGTCTCACCTCCACAACATCACCAAAATTTGCCCTTTCCTCTCCATCCAAACCACTACCTTGCTGGTTCAATCTCTCATACTGTCCCTACTTGACTACTGCATCAGCCTCCTCTCTGATCTCCCATCCTCCTATCTCTCCCTGCTTCAGTCTATACTTCACGCTGCTGCCCGGGTCATCTTTGTGCAGAAACACTCTGGGCATGTTACTCTCCTCCTCAAAAATCTCCAGTGGCTGCCTGTCAACCTACAAATCAAGCAAAAACTCCTCACTCCCAGCTTCAAGGCTCTCCATCACCTCGCCCCCTCCTTCCTCACCTCCCTTCTCTCCTTCTACAGCTCAGCCCGCACCCTCTGCTCCTCTGCAGCTAACCTCCTCACTGTACCTCATTCTCGCCTGTCCCACCATCGACCCCCAGCTCACGTCCTTCCCCTGGCCTGGAATGCCCTCCCTCCACACATTTGCCAAGTTAGCTCTCTTCCTCCCTTCAAATCCCTACTGAGAGCTTACCTCCTCCAGGAGGCCTTCCCAGACTGAGCCCCCTTTTTCCTCTCCTCCTCCCCTTCCCCCCCGCCCTACCTCCTTTCCCTCCCCACAGCACCTGTATATATGTTTGTACAGATTTATTACTCTATTTATTTTACTTGTACATATTTACTATTCTATTTATTTTATTAATGATGTGCATATAGCTAAAATTCTATTTGTTCTGATGATTTTGACACCTGTCTACATGTTTTGTTTTGTTGTCTGTTTTCCCCTTCTAGACTGTGAGCCCGTTGTTGGGTAGGGACTGTCTCTATAAGTTGCCGATGTGTACTTCCCAAGTGCTTAGTACAGTGCTCTGCACACAGTAAGCGCTCAATAAATATGATTGAATGAATGAATGAATGATCTGATGAAAAGAGCTTAGGTCTTTGAAAAGCAGCATTTCCTAGTGGAGAAAACATAGATGTGGGAGTCAGAAGGATCTGTGTTCTAATGCTAGCTTCACCTCATGTCTGCTGTGTGACCTTGGGCAAGTTGATTTACTTCTCTGTGGCTCAGTTACTTCATTTGTAAAATGCATATTAAGACAGTGAGCCCCATGTGTGACATGGAGTGTGTGCAACCTGCTTAGCTTGTATCTACCCCAGCACGTAGTATAGTGTCTAGAACATAGTAAGCACTTAACAAATACCATAAAAAAGGGATCTGAGAGTCAGAGAACCTAGATTCTAATGCTAGCTCTGCCACTGATTGGGCTAATGTGTGATAACAAAATCAATTAATCTCTTCTGTGCCTCAGTTTTCTCTGCTTTAAAATGGGATAATAATACCTTCCTCCCCCTCTCAGGCATTAAGAATATGAAAAGACTTTGGAAAAGTAAAAATAATGTATGAATTAAAGATATTATTAGGAAGTAGAAACAAGTTTGAATACTACCATAGAAAAGCCTAATGTAAGATTATGGTTAAAAAGAACCAGCATAAAGCCTTTCTAGTGCAAGCTTGCTATCATCTCACTAAAGATCTGGAGGAAGGGATTTTAGTACATTTTTTGAAAAAAGATCATCTAAATACATTAAACACATGAATACACACACACACATACATACACATGTATCTCTTTGACCAGAACCATGTTTTGAAAGATAGTGGGTAACTGATATTCCTTTCCACACTGTTGTAAGTAAACCATTCCAGCCGTCTGGGAAACTGCCCTTATGAGGAAAGGGGTGAGAGGATGGAGTTAATTTAAAAGCATATTTCAAATTATGCAGGGATGTTGTTGGAAGGTGGTGAGCAGCATTTTTATGTTCTCTGAGACCTGGGCAAGGGGAAATGCCTTTAAATTGCAGCTTGAAAGATTTATGAAAAACTTAGGATTTGTAAGTCAAAGCACCATGGCCTACAGTAACGATCACAGGCCTGGGAGTTAAAGGACATGGGCTCTAAGAAAAAAAAGTAGATATCAAATTTGGGTAAATGGTGTGGCATGGCAGCACCCTCTCTTACCTTCCCCTCCCACCCTGTTGCCTCCATGCTTATTTATTTGACCTTCTTGAGTAATGACAACCTTCTCAAATCTCCACTGCTGACCACAGGGAACATTTCCCAGTCACATAGGTGAGTAGCAGGGGTTTGCGGTGCTGCATGATTCCTTCTCCCTTCAATTCCTATAATGCTGTTCTAAGTAGCCACTATGATAGACAGAATATAATGATAGTATTTCATACAGAAAAAGCTACCATTATAGCCAAAAATGTATTTTTTCATTTTATCTGTTTAATTTTAGCAGAGCTTAGAAGAGATTGAAATAGCCTGCCCAGAGTTCTGGGGGCCCTTGGCATGCAAGATCCAGTGGAGAAGAGTTTCACACAATCGGATATCTTATTTGTTTAGAACACAGTAACTAAATTGTCTTTTCATGGAGACAATTTACCTTTTGGATGGTTTCTTTCTCAGTTTTGCAGAACTGATCTGGATTCTTGCGTGAGCGGAGGGCAAGCCGAACCTTGTAATTTCATTTTAATTGCCTTGGGATGCTGCCTCTGGAATCCTGAAAACCCTCCTTCTCTGTGTCCGCACCTAGCTTCTCAGTGATCGCAGCTATGACCTTGATGTGACATTCCCCCAAGACCTGTTGGCTTTTGGAAAACCTCATGCTATTTTACTGCCCTCTCCCAAGCACTTACTACAGTGCTCTTCACCTAGTAAGGACTCAATAAATAAAATTGATTGTTGATTGATTGATGGATTATGCAAGCCCGTGGGTTTCTTTAGGCTACTCTCCATCTGGAAAACACATTAATGGTCTTTTTGTCATAATTTTTCAGGTTAGGCAGAGTAAGAGAGTAGCAGAGCCAATACCAAAAGACATAACATTAAATACCTGGCTCTGCCTCATTAATTTTTTTTAATTTTTAATTAAATACCAATGTTGAATTTTAGGGATTTAAATGTGAGGAATTAAGAACTGAAATCCCCCTGGGAAAATAATTTATTTAGATAGTTCATGGAAATAAACTTGATGAGCTAAAACCCCAAAATTTACATTTTTGACTAAAAAGATAGAGATACTGTTTACAAGGAGAATGCAGAAGTAAATGCTGATTCTGACAATTATATACCATAGTTTTGCAGTTATTGCTCTGAAATGCTTTAAAAGAACGTGCACAACACCATAGCAACCCCAGTGAAACGTAGCATATGCTGTTTCTAAGCCTCACAATATGTTTTCTTGATTCTATGCTTTCTTATAAACATTGTTGTGTTAAGATGCCATCTGAGGGAGATGCTGCCTTTCCACAAACGTTCTTTCTCCAGTAGAGAACCAATAGAGCATTAGCAAAATCTGTTTTGGTTGCCCATAGAGTCCCAGAATCTAACTGGCTGGTGGCAACTGAGTTGTGTCCCTAAAGAAATTGGCAAGGAGTTTCAAACTTGGGATTAGTTTAAGATGTGTACTATTTGAGGCTTGAATGGGTCTAGTAAGTTGTAGTACCCAAATAGTAAAGTAGAAGTCCAATTATGAAAATTGCTAGGTGTTCTGGTATATAAGACCCCCACACTCAAAATCTGAATGGATCAGGGTTCTCCCAGTAACTCAGACAAACCCAGAGATTGAAGTAGGAGCTCAAGTATGCAGTTACTCATTCAAGACACCAAGGGACTTAAATAGATCTATTTAGTGTATTTTTTATGGTATTTGTTAATTGCTTACTATCTGCCAAGCACTGTAGTAAGCACTGTGGTAGACAAATGCTAATCAGGTTGGGCACAATCTATGCCCCACATGGGGCTCACAATCGCAATCCCCATTTTACAGATAAGACAACTGAGGCCCAGAGAAGTAAAGTGACTTGTCCAAAATCACACAGAAGACAAGAAGCAGCGTGGCTCAGTGAAAGACCATGGGCTTGGGAGTCAGAGGTCATGGGTTCAAATCCCAGCTCTTCTGCTTGTCAGCTGTGTGACTTTGGGCAAGTCACAACTTCTCTGTGCCTCAGTTGCCTCATCTGTAAAATGGGGATTAAGATTGTGAGCCCCACATTGGGGAACCTGATCACCTTGTATCCTCCCTAGTGCTTAGAACAGTGCTTTGCACATAGTAAGCGCTTAACAAATACCAAAATTATTATTATTATTATTATTATTATTATGAGTGGTGGATCCAGGATTAGTACTGGGTCCTTTTTTACCAGGCCCGTGCTCCATCCATTAGGCCATTCTGTTTCCCGTGGCCTAGTGGATAGAACTATTAACTGAGTGATTTCCAGTATACTTTGACCAGGTCATCATTTCCTACAGCCTACTGCATCGTCATCATCAGCATCAACATTTTTGTACATATTTATTACTCTATTTACTTTACTTGTACATATTTATTCTATTTATTTTATTTTGTTAATATGTTTTGTTCCATTGTCTTTCTCCCCCTTCTAGACTGTGAGCCCACTGTTGGGTAGGGACTATCTCTAAATGTTGCCTACTTGTACTTCCCAAGTGCTTAGTACAGTGCTCTGCACACAGTAAGGACTCAATAAATACGATTGAATGAATAAATGAATGAATCAACAACATGATGGGCTTACTTTTTTATGGCATTTGTTAAGCTCTTACCATGTGCCAGGCATTGTACTAAATGCTGGGGTAGACACAAGCCAATTAGATTGGACACAGTCCCTGTCCCACCTGGGGCTCTTAGTCTTAATCCCCATTTTACAGGTGAGGTAACTAAGGCACAGAAAAATTAAGTGAGTTGCCCAAGGTCATACATCAGACTAGTGGCAGAGCTAGGATTAGAATTCAGGTCCTTCTGACTCCCAGACTCACACTTTATCCATTAGGCCATGCTGCTTCTCTACTTTGTTCCAGGCACTGTGCAAGGCCCCTGGGGGGGTACAACAATATACAACACCTCTATATATGTATATATGTTTGTACATATTTATTACTCTATTTATTTATTTATTTTACTTGTACGTATTTATTCTATTTATTTTATTTTGTTAATGTTTTGTTTTGTTGTCTGTCTCCCCCTTCGAGACTGTGAGCCCACTGTTGGGTAGGGACTGTCTCTATATGTTGCCAACTTGTACTTCTCAAGCGCTTAGTACAGTGCTGTGCACACAGTAAGCGCTCAATAAATACAATTGAATGAATGAATGAACTGAGGTAAAAGACATGGTTCCAACCCTGGAGGAGCTTACAAGCTGTTTAAATTGAACAAGAAAGACCATCTGTTCCAATACCTCAATCAGTTTCACTGGATTTGAGCAGATGGAGGTCATTGTTGATCTTGGGTGTGTGGTCTCAGAAGCTTGGAAGAGCAAAATTTGTCTGCAGGGGGTCAAGAAGGGAACTGGCTGAGAGGAAGTGTAGGCTGAGGGTGTTTACTGCCCATTTAAGGCATTTTCATCAAAATGGCATCTGGGAGATAGGGCTCGAGGGTGCAGTGGAATCTAGGTACTATTATAACTACTTCTCCACTGTGGGTAACATTTGGGTTTAACAGAGGAGAAAAAGCCAGAGAGAGTGAGAAGTTGAAAATAGCAGTAGGAGAGAGGAAGGTGGCTGGAAGTGCCTATTTTTAAGAAGTGAGAGGGCATCAAGGCAGACATCTTTCCCTTAAGAAGCCCAGGAAGGATTGGTTGGGCTTCTAGTTTGGGAAGAGTCCCAGTAGACATCGCTGTTAAAATGAAAATTTAACAAAGATAAAGAAGAATAGGCAGATGATATGGTCTCAGTAAGGGGCAGTGTTACCCTGAGGAGATGAGAGAGAGAGCAGTAATAATAATAATAATAATGGCATTTATTAAGTGCGTACTACGTGCAAAGCACTGTTCTAAACTCTGGGGAGGTTACAAGGTGCTCAGGTTCTCCCATGGGGGGCTCACAGTCTTAATCCCCATTTTACAGAGGAGGTAACTGCAGCACAGAGAAGTTAAGTGACTTGCCCAAAGTTACACAGCTGACAATTGGTGGAGCCGGGATTTGAACCCATGACCTCTGACTCCAAAGCCCAGGCTCTTTCCACTGAGCCACGCTGCTTCTGGTAGGTCATTTGGAAAGTGGGAGGCAGTTGTTTTCAGGGTGGTGTAAACTCCTTATGGGCAGGAAAAGTGTCTACTATTTCTATTGTATTGAACTCTCCCAAAATCTTAGTACAGTGCTTTGCACATAGTAAGCACTCAATGAATACCTCGGGCAGGGGTGGGTGTTATGGAAAGCAAATTAAAATAATTAATGTAAACTGCTTTGGCAATAAAGTTCCAAATAGAAACTAGAAGCAACATGGCCTAAGGGAAAGAGCTCAGACCTGGGAGTCAGATGATCTGGTTTCTAATCCCAGCTCCACCACATGACTGCTGTGTGACCTTGGGTAAATCACTTCACTTCTCAGTACCTTAGTTACCTCATCTGTAAAATGGGGATTAAGACTGAACCCTATGTGGGACAAGGATTGTATCCAACTTGATTAGAACAGCGCTTAGTACAGTGCCTGGTACATAATAAGCACATAATAAATTCCATAAAAAATTGATTGACTATTCTTGGATGTTGAAGAAGCCCATTTGAAGATTTCCCAGGTCTACTAAGTTGCCAATCATTAACTAGGCTACAAACACTTTCAAACTTGAGCAATCAAGTTTGAAAGGCAGAGTGAACAATTGCCTTTTCCACCACCTTATTTTGGGGTCCAAACTTCATCTGCACTGGCAGACTGACTCTGAGTTAGAGTTAGCCAATAAAAGAATGGATCTAGTTTCTTGAGATTCCTACAGTGATCTATTAGTTTTGAAACTTTCAGGAGGTTCACTTTCAAGCTACCCAACCCAGAGTGAAGGCTTTTGAAATTGAAGGTGAGTCTGTCTCCTCGTAGAACTTAAGGATTGCAGTGAATTTTTTCTTTGGAAATTGGGTCACTGGAGACCTAGGCTGCTATAACAGCATTGGAAACCCTGCTGTTGATGAATCTTTTGTAAAGTCAATTGCTTTGCATTGAAACATCTGTTAAAGACTCTGCAGTCTAGTTACTTCTAGGGTTTTTTTTTAAGTGTGTGTGAGACAGCTACCTGCCGTAATCAATAAAGCTACAGTTATCCCCAGGGCCTTTGCTTAGACGCCCAGGAAGTAGCTAAACTTTTCAAACTGGGGCCTCTTTAAATTGGTCTGAGGCCTTATCTTCCTTTGAATTTGAGTCAGGGAGTCAATTCCCCATCCCACATCAGGGGATGTTATAGGAAGGGACATGCGTCTATGGAGCTTTTTCTGCCTATGTTGGTGAAGCTGAGAAGCTATGCAAGGAAAAAATATGTGTTTTTTTCCCATTCTTCCTACTCTGTCCTTGCAGATCTTCTGATGTTCGCTGGCACTTTCATCCTGGGTTCTTCCTTCTGCATTCCCAGCGTACCTATGCCCAATATGTGTGCCATTTGTGCTCAGGAAACGTGTATACCAAATTCTGTTATATTGTACTCTCCCAAGTGTTTAGTACAGTGCTCTGCACACAATAAGCACTCAATAAAAACCACCTATTGATTGATTATGGTACTGAAACAATGTGTGGGCATCCCAAAGCTCTGAGTTATGCAAAAATTTGGCAGAAAGCGAAGCACTAAAAGACATAAATTGGCTAGTGCTCTTGTATTGAAAGGAGCCTTGACTCTCCACTCTTCCTCCAACTGCTCTGTGCAAAGTTCACTGTGACCTAGGGAGAATGAGTGTTCTCCAGTTTCTCCAGAACAGTGGCACAAGTACCAATCACTCATTCAATGATATTTATTGAGCACTTACAGTATGCAGAGCACTATACTAAGTGCTTGGGATTGTACAATATAACATTAAACAGACACATTCCCTGCCGTCAATGAGCTTACAGTCAGAGTGCCCAGACTAATTCACTGCAGCATATTTCTTGTGAAATGTGCCTGATTATGCTTTACTGATCTTTCCAGAATACAGAGGCAAAAATCAAGGACAGAGAATAGGTCAACTTCCCTTAATGCACTGGGGAAGCAGGATAATAATACTGGATACTTTTCTGTGGATTTCTGCCGGGCAAGGAATCCTCAGACTTGGGTTCTATTGAAAAAAGTGATGAGTTTACACCTTGGAAAAGGTACGGGTTTAAATAGAAATAAATTATCAGCAGGTGATGCCCCATTGTATGCATGGAAAAATGGAAGTTTCTATCATTTGCTTGATCAGTGAATATTTGTTTTGCTTTCCAATATATAGTCATTATAAAGGATTACTCATGGCCTTTCTTTTGTGTAGGAGTAGTGTATTCTCTCCATTCTTAGGGATTACTTTCACCTAAAGATTGCTTAAGGTGAATCATTTCAGTCAATGTTAAGATGCCATTGTCACAGGATAATGTTACCTTTGACTGCGTTGTAGAGAGAAAATAGTGTTGACCAGGAACAGTATGCAGGAGGACAGATTATCTGCTGAACTGAAGTTAATTTGAAGGATGTTGTGGAGGAGACTGAGTTTTATTGTGAAAGAAGGGGCCAGAAGGCTTCACTTGGAAATCTAGTCTTTCTACAGTGAAAACCTGCCCAAAACAGGGGAATGGGCTCTTAACCATAAATTTCTGTATCTGTATTTCTGACCCCCTCGCCTGTCACCTGTGCCGATATTTTTCCCCTTCCTGATTGGCATCTTCAACCACTCTCTCTCTAATGGCAACCTATGCTCTGCCTTCAAACATGTTTCTATCTCCCCTGTACTAAAACAAAACAAAAAACATAAACCTTTTCTGGAATTCCACAGCACTCTCCAGATATTGCCCAACCCCACTGCTCCTGTTTCTATCCAACTCTTGGAACTGGTTGAATAGAACTTCTGCCTATATTTACATTCCTCCAGATGCCCTCTTGATTCTTTACAATCTGGTTTCACCCTTTCACTCCACTCATCTCCTAGGGCACAAATGACCTTTTCCACACCAAACCCAATGGACATTAGTCTATCCTAATCCTCCTAAACCTCTCAGCTGCCTTGAAACTGTGGTCCATTCACTTCACCTGAAAACATTATTTAACGTTGGCTTTACTGACATCATTGTCCCTAGGTTCTCATCTTACCTTTCTGGCTGCTCCCTTTCAGTCGTGTTAGCTGATTCTTCCTCTGTTTCTCATCCCCTGGCAGTGGGTATCCCTCAAGACTATCTTTTGGTCTCCTTATCTTCTCTCTCTACATTCACATTCACTCTTGTGGACAGCTCATCCTACTGCTATGTCTTCAACCACCAGTTCAACGTGACAACTCTGACCTCTGTCCTCAGCAACCTTACATCTCTTTCTGTCTCCAGAACATCTCTACATAGAAGTCCTGCTGGCCCCTCACAGTCAGTATGTCCAAAACTAAACTTCTCATATTTCCTTCCAAATCCTCCAACATTCCCATCACAATTTACACCATCACCATTCTCCCCAACTCTGAAGCCTGTAACCTTGGCACTCTCTCTTTAACTCTCCTGTTCAATAGATGGTATTTATTGAGCACATACTGTGTACATATAACTGCACCAAACATTTGGGAGAGTACAATAAATAATACAACTGAGTTGGTAGACATGTTGCCTACCCCTAATCATCTTACAGTTTTGGTAAATATGTTAGAATTTTCCTCCGCAATTTCCAATCTCTACTCTCTCCTCGCCATTCCAAACATTCTTTTCCTTTCCATACTTTGGCTTGACTTCTGAATAAGCTTCCTCACTATTCTCTCTTGCCTCCAGTCTCTCTCTTCTCCAATCTATACTTCACTCTGTTTTCTGGGTCACTGATATAAAGTGATGTTCTATATGTGTTTCCCTATGCCTTAAAATCCTTCAACAGTCATTAATTCCCCTTGGCATCAAGCAGTGATACTTGACCATCAGCTTCAAATCACTCCTTCAGTTTGCTTCCTCTTACTTATCCACTCTCTTTTTTCATTATCTTCCATCTCATATTCCTCATTCCTTTCAAGCAAACCTACTCACTGTGCCTTATTCTTATCTTACCCCACACCCCACTCCTTGCTCATATACTTTCTCTGAACTCTCTAGAATTCCCTACCACTTCAATTCACCAGACCATAGCTCTTCAGAGCTCTTCTAGCAATCAAAGGTATTCATTGAATGTTTACTTTGTGCAGAATTCTTGGGAGGGGAACAATAGTAATGAGGAGGTATTTGCTAAGAGCTTACTATGTTCTGAGTGGTGTACTAAGCTCTGAGGAAGATACAAGATGGACATGTGGAACACATTCCTATCCCACATAGGGCTCACAGTTTAATCAGTGGGAGAACAGGTATTTAGTACAATTCCATAGGTTTGGTAGACACAGTCCCTGCCCTCAAGTTTGCAATCTAAGAGGAGGGACAGATATTAAAATAAATTACAGAAAGGGGAAGCAGCAGAGTATAAGAATATGTATGTAAGTGCAGTGGGGATGAGAGTGTCACATCTGGAGAAAGTAGCATGGCCTAGTGCAAAGGACATGGGCTTGGGAGTCACAGAAGCTGAGTTCTAATCTCAGCTCTACCATTTGTCTTGAGCAAGTCACTTAACTTCTCTATGCTTCAGTTTCATCATTTGTAAAGGTGGAGCTTCAATCCTACTACTTCCTCCTTAGACTTTGAACTCCATGTAGGACAGGGAATATGTCCAAACTGATTACCTTGCTTCTATCCCAGCACTTAGTATGGTGCTTGGCACACAGTAACCACTTAGCAAATATTATTATTTTTATTATTATCATTATCTCTTCAATGAGTTCTCTCTGTGATAAGTTTTTCTTCTCGCTTGGTCATAATTCCTCAACTACTAGGTCATTATGGTCAGGGAATGTATCTACTATTTCTGTTGCACTGTACTCTCCCAAGTGCTTAGTACAGTGCTCTGCACATAGGAAGCGCTCAACAAATGCAATTGATTGATTGATTGATTGAATTACTGCCTCAGCACATATATACTAATTACACACTGATCCACTCCCACCCACACATAGCTCTACTCTACATATCAAATTGCTTTCCCTACTTCTTTAGCATTTACTTATTTACATATCCATGTTTTTTTTCTCTCTTACATGTAAGTTATTTTGTGTCTGTCTTCTCTCCTTGACTATAATCTCTTAGTGGACCCCAGATTTTAACTCCTAACTTTTTCACACTCTCCAAAGTCCTTAATGCAGTGTTCTGCACACAATAGGTATGCAACCTTTAAAGGAAAACTCAGGAGCAAAGGCCATTTGTGTTGCCCTTATTTGCACTTTCCAGAAAGAGGAAATGAGGTAGATGCCTGGCTAACTCTGAAAATGGGCTGGAACAGGGCTGATCTTTGGGAATGTTTTCAAATATTGTCAGGGAGAGAGCAGTTAATGTGAAAGGCCTTGGAAGTTGTGCAAAGCGTGCATATGGCAATCCAAAATTGCTAGAACATCACAAAGTCTATTGGGGAAGACTTTTTCTGCTGTGTTCCTGGAAGCCATTAGAGATCATGGTGGACACCTGGTGAGAAGCAGCGTGGTTCAGTGGAAAGAGCACAGACTTGGGAGTCGGAGGACATGGGTTTTAATCCTGGCTCTGCCACTTGCCTACTGTGTGACCTTGGGCAAGCTGCTTAACATCTCTGTGCCTCAGTTACCTCATCTGTAAAATGGGGATTAAGACTGTGAGTCCCATGTGGGACAACCTGATTACCATTTATGTACCCCAGTGTTTAGAACAGTGTTCCACACATAGTAAGCACTTAACAAATACACTAATTATTATTATCATTTTTTCTCCTTCCTCCTCATCCCAACTTGCCCTCACTTCCCAGGGCTCTTTGAAACCTCTGTCCCAGTGGGTCCCTTGAGAACCCCACTCTGGTCCCTGTAACCCCCAAATTCATCAGTCCTTTTGCAGTCCCCCAGTGGCTGTAACCAGACCAGCTAGGGCACCTTTTTAAAAAGAAAACAACAAAAAAAACTAGTCCCACTGCCTCTTTGCTGATGTGTGGTCCCCTGTTAACCTGTCTTACCTCAGCCCATGGGGCAGGGGATTAGGGCAATTCTGCCATCAACCCATCTAGCATGGGTCTCTGGGGGATGATGGGAGACACAAGTTGTGAGAGGAACACACAACTGGAAAGAGGTTGTGTGGAAGAGGAACCAGTTGAAAGAAATCAGGCCTGTGGGATGGGGCTGGTTATGAGTGCAAGGGGTGGGCCTACAGTAACCTATGGGGTTAGGGCTATGGGGCACATGGAGGGTTGTGTGTGTATAAGGAAGCTGCAGGGGTGGAATCAATCAATCAGGGGATTTTATTGAGCAGTTGCTCTGTGCAGAGCACTGTACTAAGTGCTTGGGAGAGTACAGCAGTTGAACAGAGTTGGTAGACATATTCCTTGACCATAATGAGCTATCAGTCTAGCAGGGAAGACAGACATTAATATAAATAAATATGGATGTTTCAGAGACCTGAGGGGAGGGTGAGGCGTGTAGGATGATTGAATGAATGAAGCCTAAAAAAATTATGGTATTGTTAAGTGCTTACTATGTGCCAGGCACTGTTCTAAGAACTGGGGTGGATACAGAAAAATTGGGCTGGACACAGTCCTTGTCCCACATGGGGCTCACAGTTTCAATCCCCGTTTTATGTGGTAATTGAGGCCCAGAGAAGTGAAATGACTTGATTTGATAGATCATTCGTTCATTCATTCAATTGTATTTATTGAGCACTTACTGTGTGCAGAGCACTGTACTAAGCGCTTGGAAAGTACAAGTCATCAACATATAGAGAGATTACTTGATCTATCCCTTCCATGTCTGTCAGTCTGAGAGCCAACTATTCACTTCTCAGAGAGGAAACTTGGGAAGGACTGTCTGAATAAAAATAACAATAATGGTAATAATAATAATAGTAATGATAGTATTTAAGCACCTACTGTGTAGCAAGCACTGTACTAAGCTCTGGGGTTGATACAAAATAATCAGGTCCCACATGGGTCTCACAGTCTAAGTAGGAGGGATAACAGGTGCTGAATCCCCATTTTGCAGATGAGGGAGCTGAAGCATATAGAAGTTAAGTGACTTGAACAAAGTCACACAGCAGGTATGTGGTGGAGCCAGAATTTGAGCACAGGTCTTCTGACTTCCAGGTCTGCGCCCTTTCCAACATTGCTTCTCTAAAGCAGCCTGAAGGGAAGCTTATTAGTGTTTTTCATTAACCAACTTGATTCTCTCTCTTGGTCCTAAAGGCTTGTAGAACGTCTGTCCTTCAATCACATAATTTGTTTTAGGTTAAATTTTTGAAGCCTATTGGTTAAATGGCTACAAGGCTAAAAGAGGTAAGAGGTGTGGAGGGAACTTGGTGAGAGATGAGAGAAGAGGGTTATACTGGGGAGGGGCAGTAGATGACTTTGGCTAAAGATTCATTTCTGTAGTCACTTTCTGGACCTGATCTCAGATTTCCTTGAGCCAACTCTAGAATTTGGAGGCAAACAGAGCCATTTTGTTCTAAGCCTGTTGAAACATGAATCATCAAGGGGGAAGTATTATTTGTGATGTGAATTCAATGGACTTGACTGTGAGAGGCTGGTTCATCCTGTTCTTAAATTTTACCATCTAGGTAGAGAGCAAGGAAGTACACTCAGTTCTTTCATAATGTGTGTTTTCACTATGTATATGCTAAAAACACAATGGTAGATTTGGTGAACATTCTTTGAACAGTGTGAATCAATCTGGTTACAGTGTGCTGCAGGGTCAGAACCAACAGCTGTGTGCACATGTGCATTGGGCACAGTGAGTGCTCCAATGTGAGTTTTCCTTGGTGCAGTGCTCTGCAAAAAAAAAACATCCTGGGTCTTATAGGAGAGCTGGCTTTATACTATAAATTACACAGGGCTGGGAAGCTCCCCTGGCTAACTCTTCCCAGTTATTCATTTAAGCCTCTGGGAAGATTCTGGCTCTAACAACATAAGCCTCCTACTGAAGGTGTAATTGAAGGTCCTAAAGAGGAATTAGGAAACATATATTTTGTTGTTGTCTGAAAAGGCCTACCTTTCCCAGGGTCATCTGAAAATGGTCTAGTAACAAGAACAAGGGCCTGGGAGTCAGGAGACCCAAATTTAAATCCTACCTTTGTCCCTGGCCTCCTGTAGGACTTTGGGCAATTAGCTGAACCTACCTGGGCCTCAGTTTATCTATCTATTAAATGAAGATAAGATAGATGAGAAGCAGGTGGCTTAATGGAAAAAAGCACGGGCTTGGGAGTCAGAAATCGTGGGTTCTAATCCCAGCTGTGCCACTTGTCAGCTGTGTGACTTTGGGCAAGTCACTCATCTTCTCTGTGCCTCAGTCACCACATTTATAAAGTGGGGATTAAGACTGTGTGCCCCACGTGGGACAACCTGATTACCTTATATCTACTCCAGCACTTAAAACAGTGCTTGGCACATAGAAAGCATTTAACAAATACCATCATTATTATTACAGGTTGTGAGTCCAATGTGGGACACACATGGTTTCTGATCTCATAGCTTTTTATGTGTCTCAGTATTTAGAACATAGAAATCATTTAATAAACATCATAAATGTGGCTCACTGGAAAGAGCATGGGCTTTGGAGTCAGAGGTCATGGGTTTGAATCCCAGCTCCACCACATGTCTGCTGTGTGACCTTGGTCAAGTCACTTAGCTTCTCTGAGCCTCAGTTACCTCATCTGTAAAATGGGGATTAAGACTGTGAGCCCCACATAGGACAACCTGATCACCTTGTATCCCCCCCCAACGCTTAGAACAGTGCTTTGCACATAGTAAGCACTTAACAAATGCCATTATTATTATTATTATTATTATCCCTGAGAGGGAACCCTGTTCAACACTCTCAAATTCCTTGCCTGCTGGAATTCATTCAGTTGTAGTTATTGAGTGCTTACTGTGTGCAGAGCACTGTACTAATAAACACTGGTAGCTTTGCTAAATCGATATCCTACCCCAAGTGCTTCTTGTGAGTACACATGCTCCAGACTTTGTATATTTAAGGATATTTGCAGGAATATTCTTACGGCTTTATGGTAATATCTAAGACTGTGTAGGAGTGATTAAGCATTTGGATCTAGTTTAGCTTTCACCTTTCCTTTTTCTAGGCATTAAACTAGACTTCTCTGTCTATGATTGGAAGATTTGGGAAGTGTCTGTACTGCCATGAAGTTTTCTGAGGTTTCTTCCTCCAGCAGTCCTAATAGAGCAGGACTGCTCTAACTGCCTCATAGATGGTGATTTTTAAATGGCATTTAAGCACTCTGTATGTGTCAGGCACTGTACTAAATGCTGGGTAGATACAAGCTAATCAGACTGGACACAGACCATGTCCCTCATGGAGTTCAGTCTTAAATCCTCATTTTACAGATGAGGTAACTGAAGCACAGAGAAGCTAAGTGACCTGCCCAAGTTTCCACAGCAGACAAGTGGTGGAGGTGGGATTAGAACCCACGCCCCTGCTCTATCCACTAGGCCATGCTGCTTCTCTTGGTGATGGTTATTGCATGGTGATTGGCATACTCCATCTTGTAATTGTGATCCAAGATACCTTAAAGGACTCTGGCCAGTAAAGCAATGCCAATGGTTTAGTTCAGTCAGCTGATTTCAGAATATGATTTTAAGGAGCCAGACAATCCAATTACCCCCTTCCTATTTTTCTTCTCTCCACTCTGTGTTTCCCAGTCTTGATCTCTCTGCTCTTCTGCACAAGCCCAGCTGCCAAGCACCCAAGTGAATTTGGACATTACCACTTCTATACTCATTTCCAAATGATCCCTTTTCTATTGAGTCATCTTTAGTCATTTGAGAAGCAGTGTGGCTCAGTGGAAAAGAGCACGGGCTTTGGAGTCAGAGGTCATGGGTTCAAATCCTGGCTCCGCCACTTGTCAGCTATGTGATTTTGGGCAACTCACTTAACTTCTCTGGGCCTCAGTTCCCTCATCTGTAAAATGGGAATTAAGACCGTGAGCCCCATGTGGGACAACCAGATCACCTTGTATCCCCCCAGTGCTTAGAACAGTGCTTTGCACATAGTAAGTGCTTAATAAATGCCATTATTATTATTTAGTCCTGATTCTACATTAAACATCAGACTCTATATATTATATCAAACCAATCAGCAGGTAGTAAAGATTTCAATACAGATGATGGATGTATTAATAGGAAAAGAGGAACAAGAAGTCTGAATAAATCAGTTTCACCACACGTTGAAGGGCTTCCTTATAATTTTTGATTTCTTTTCTAAATATCCCCCAGTTTTTCTTATCTGTTTAACTCAATCAAGAAAATTTAGGGGTAGAAAAACCTCTTTGATAATATATTATATCTTCTTGAGGCCTACATTAAGCTTGTTCCTACAATATTTCTTGGGTCCTCTGGCCAGGAAGGGGAGATTTTGTGTTCAGAATGTTGTCTTTTTATTGTTTTCTTGTCAGTTTTCAGCTGTTATGTGAGGGCAGACATCTTGATCTTTGTTCCAGCTGTCATGGCCTAATGGAAAGAGCATGGGATTGAGAGTTAGAGGACCTGGATTCTAATCCCGTCTTTGACACTTGCCTGTTATGTAACCTTTGAGCAAGACACGTAACTTCTCTGTCCTTCAGTTTCCTCATCTATAAAATGGGGATTTAATAGATTCAATACCTATTCTCTTTCCTATTTAGACTGTGAGCCCCATGAGGGTCAAGGCTATGTCCGACCCGATGAACTTGAATCTGCCCCAAAACTTAGTACAGTGCTTGGCACATAGTAAGCACTTAAGAAATTCTATTACAATTGCCATCATCATTCATCAGTTCTTGGGAGGGAAATTGGTTACCTGAACATGAGGCAGCTTCTTCTAATTGCATACACATTTTGTAAATATTTTTTGTTTGTCTCTTTTGTTAGAATGTAAACTCCTTATTGGCATGGAATGTGTTACTTTTTAATTCCGTTCTTCTCAAGTGCCTAGAACAGTATAATGTAACAAGTGGACACACCATAGATATTAGTACTACGCCTACTAAAGAGTGTGGTAGTGGGAGTTGGATGACTTAGGTTCTAATCTCAGTTGTTTGACTTTGGGCAAGACATTTAACCTTCTTGCATCTCAGTTTTCTCATCTATAAAATGGAGATAACAATTGCTACATCTCCGTACTTCCCATGGATGTCGTGAATATAAAATAAGATAAGTAATGTGAAAGCACGTTAGAAATGTGCTATAAAGATGCAAGGTGTTATTAGATTTGTCAATGAATTCATCTTCTTATTGATAAATTTAAACTTTTCTGATATAAATGGCAACATCATCCAAACAAGAACATCCCAGACCCTGTTAAATATCATTATCTGGTGCCTTGTTAATACTTTATAGTGTGTGAAGAATGTAAAAAAAAAATAAAAGAATTAAACTATCCTTGCCAGTTCTGATGAGATATAATTTTTCTTCAGAATTAGTCACCTGACTGCAGGCCCAGTCCACAGCTGCCTATTTTTGTGCTTTGATTTGAGCCCCATGTGAGACAGGTACTGGGTTTAATTTGATCATCTTGTATTGATTGCTTGATTGATTGATCTACTCAATGTCTAAAACTGTGCTTGGTTTATATAAGTGCTTGAGAAATGATGTAAATAAATAATTGGAGACCATTCTTTCTTAATGCCATAGCAACAGTGGTCTGATGGGGGGAAATGCAGAGCCAAACACCCAACTATTAATTAATAATAGATCTAGAAAAGCTTGTAAAGTATGGGATCAAAAAATGAGATTCTCACCTAACTCAGTTCTTAGAGGCAGTTCACTCACAGTAAGAACTTGTCCCAAAACACTTAATGTTTACCCGTTCTCTTTGTATCAGTGCTTTTCACATTTGAAAAATTAGCCAGTGCTCCCAGATGTAACACTTTCAGGAAAATAATTGTTAGAAAAATTTCCATTTACTGGATTTGTTCTCATGTGGAGATCTTGTGTGAGATTCTAAAGATGTTATGATCAATCTCTGAATCCATGTTTAGTATGAATTCACAGAATTAGAATTCTATTTATGCTAAACCATGCTTTACTTCAGGTTTAAGAGTGATATATTTCCCCATGCCTTTGGACTTTCCTAATCATATTTGGATCAGTTGTGTGATACAATTTTGCTACTACCCAAATCCTAAAAAAGAAAATTCCACTGTTTTCAGAAATGGAATACAGCATTGAGATCTTTCCTCTTTATGAAAAAAGAGGGAAAGGAGAGCAGTTCAATGCTAATAATGGTATTCATTAAGTGTTTACTATGTGCTAAATTCTGGGTAGATATAAGATGAACAGACCAGACGCAGTCCCGTTTCCTCATGGGGCTCAACAGCATCTTAAAAATACACTTTTCGTTCATAAATTAAGTTTAAAAAAAACCTAGCTTATAAATTCAAACTTATTTGGAACTAAATTGATCAAGAAAATACATTTGCTTTGCATTACTGGTTTCAATTATTCTGAAAAGCCTTTTATTTTTATGGAACACTGAACATTGAAAAAGTTTGAAACAATTTATTGGACAATTGAGCAATTTAAAATGGGCTTTGGATAATGTCCTGCTCCAATATATAAGACCTATTAGGACACACAAAATTTACCTCTAGTAACTGGACTAATTAGCAAATATCAGGCTTGGAAACTGAAATGAATCAAGTGAATAGCCTAAAGTGTATGTAAGCAAAGGATGCCAACATTTCATTTTGAATGTGAGGTGAACTTGGTGGTCAGGCATTGTGGGAGAATGTTGAGGGAATGGGTCATTGGGGGCAGTTCTTTAAGGGAATGAGGAAGGAAAAGAGGGTGGAAGAGAAAAGAGAGGGAGAGGAGGAGAAGTGAAGAAAGAAGAGAGAAGAAAAACAAAGGGGAGCGAACTAGGGTAAGGAAGAAACAATAGGAGAGGGGAAGAGTAAGAAGGAAAAGGAAGAAAGGTGGAAGAAGGTGTGAGAGAGGGAAAAGGAAGGGGAGAAACAGGAGCAGGGGAGAGAGAGAAGGAAGGAAGGAAGGAACGAAGACACTCTTTTTTGCTGCAGTGTTTTCTCCTTCACTGCTGCCACTTTCCCCCTCTTAACTGAGTGTAAATGGTTTTTCTTTCTTCTGGTACTGAAGCCATGTAAGGAGAAGCTATCGGTCTGCCTCTCCCTCCCCAGTTGTCTCAGGCCACCTGGGGGACTCATCAGGAATGGTAAGGGGATCAGAAGCCTGGAGTCACAGCAGCCTGTATCTCGAAGGACCATCCAATTTTTGTACTGCTTTTCGGCCAGGATCTGTTGGCCAGTGCTGTGGCCAAGAGGAATAGAGCCAAGTTGTTCAACCCTGTCTCTGCGGGGTGCAGATCCTGCCCAAAGAGCAGCCCACACTGCCTGAAGGCATGCAGAGATGGTGAAGTGGGCAGATAACGTCTCTTGCCTGGCCTTTGGAGTGAGAGGAACAACTAACGTCAAACCCCAGGGAGGATGAGAAGAGTGGCAATGGTGCCAGAGCCAGTGATGATACCATCATCCCTCTCCTTTGGCTAGTTGGGTGACAGAGGTGGCATCTCCAACTTGGTTCCATCTCTGGTGGCTCTTCAGCTCCATGGGCCAGTGAGGAGCAGACTAGCTAGAGCTCCATGCCCTGCTAAAAAAAGAAACCCAAAAAACCCCGAACAGGTGCTAAATCCAAGGGGGTTATCATCCCTTCACTCCCATGGATTTGGCCTCTAAGATGTAAACAACCAATCAAAATAATAATAATTGTGGTACTTGTTAAGCACTTACTATGTGCCAAGCAGTGTTCTAAGCACTGGGGTAGATACAAGATAATCAGGTTATGCCAAGTGGGGCTCACAGTTTTAATCCCCATGTAACAGATAAGGTAACTGAGGCACAGAGAAGTTAAGTGCCTTGCCCAAGTTCACACAGCAGGCAAGTGGCAGAGTCAGGATTAGAACCCACATCCTCTGACACCCAAACCCCTGCTCTTTCCACTAGGCCACACTGCTTTTAGAGAAGCAATGTGGCTCAGTGGAAAGAGCCCGGATTGGGGAGCCAGAGGTTGTGGGTTCTAATCCCGGCTCCACCACTTGTCAGCTGTGTGACCTTGGGCAAGTCACTTAACTTCTCTGGGCCTCAGTTCCCTCATCTGTAAAATGGGGATGAAAACTGTGAGCCCCACGGGGGACAACCTGATGACCTTATATCTAACCCAGTGCTTAGAACAGTGCTTGGCACATAGTAGGCACTTAACAAATACAAACATTATTATTATTATTATTACTGTAAACAGAACACTCTATTAAGCATTGGCTGAGTACAGTAGAACTAGTAAAAGTCTGTCCTCAAGGAGTTTACCATCTAGCAGATTTTCTCTTCACATTCTCTCTTTGTTTTTGAAGGGACTCATGCCTATTGTGAAGTCTTCAGTGGATATGCTACTTGCTGATGCTTGCAGGTTCTTAGTCGATTGTGTGGTTGAAGACAGGGTGAATGTGACAGAGTTAAAGTGTAAGTGGGTTTGATGAAACCTTATTGATTGGGAACGATTGTGGGTGTCCTTTTTATTTGTAACTATCTTCAAGATGTTTGGAAGTCACTGTGTTTCAAAGGAAATGAGCAAACAAATTCAAAAGAGTGAAAGAGAATTGGGAAATCCACCATATTTCTCTGGCACAGAAGCCTATCCTTATTTGTTATTGTGGTCGGTTGACTTTTAGGAAAGATTTTGTTTTGTTATACTAGTCCATTAGTTTACTCTTAAAGGAGTTTTGGCTGACTTGATTGTCCAATAGCACTAATCCAAGAGACCGGTCACCCAGTTTTCAACTAAATTTACAGGTCATCCTCTAGAGCAGAGATGAGTCCTTTCAATGTATACTTCCTTTGTTCATTAAAAAGTTCAGAGGAATAGTAACTTTTCAAGGGATGCCAAGCTTTATTTTACCCTGTCCAAGGTAAAATAAGATGCAGATTTCATTCCAACACCCAGATAAGGTGGTAATGTAAATGAAATTCCTCATATTCATCATTGAAATTGGGAGCATGTAGTTATCCATTTGAGAGGGCCTAGGATTCAAAGTAACATCTGCAGAGAACTGCACTGGTCTCCCAAGCTCTTGGGAGGGCAGTTTCCTCGCTCCTCCTTCCTCCTTTCCCCATTTCTCTCCCTCTACCCTCTGTAGAACAAGAGATTTGATAGGAGTTAGAAAATAGTAATTTATGAGGAAAGCCTGTGTTCCATGCCTTTTCTGAGTAAATTATAGAAAATTAATGTTGTGACAAGATGATTCTATTTTGATGAATAGAATTGTTGAAAAGCTATCAAGCCCCACTGCTTCTCTACTGAGAGAAATAATTTCTCTATCTTGCATCTGTAGTCATGGCTTTCTTCCAATTAGGCTTTATCAAAAAGTGATAATTACAGAGAGGGGATTTTGACTTACCTTATAAACAATAAAAATATTTACCTCCAATTTTTCTGTCTCACAGCTCTACTTATGTGGAATGTATAATTAACCTATGAATTTGGAAGAAATATCTGTGGTGGCCCACATGACTACTTCCAAAGGAAATTGGCAAAACAACCCTAAAATAGAGATTCTGAGTGTCCAACCCGATTACCATTTTTCTACCCCGTTCTTGGTAAAGAGCCTGGCACAGAGTAAGCATTTAACAAACACTATTAGTGCATACTCTTTATTCTAGTGTGCTTTAAATTATGTTTTCTAATATTTCATCCAGGCATACCTATTTTACTCCCTCTCTGATACTTATTATTCTTACTGCTCCTACTGTTGCAAATAGTAGTTATAGAAATGGTATTTATTACACTACACTGAGTGTAGGGTATCTTCTAAGCATTTAGGAGAATACAGCAGAAGCACAACACACATTCCCTCCCAACAAGGAGCTTACATTCTAATGCAGGAGATAGCCATGCAGATATTTACAACCAGTAAAATCAAAACAGATTAATTGACAATTAAAACAGAAAAAGACCAAGGATTTAGGTACATCAAATCCAAGAGGCAGTTGTTGGGTTGATTAGACTCAGGAGGTGGGTAATTAATATTGAAAGGCTTGTTGGGGAAGATGGGATCTGAGGGAGGCTTTGAAGATGAGAAGGTTTGAGTTCTGGAAGATTTTGGGGAAAAGGAGTTCCAGGCCACTGGGACAGCATGAGCCATAGGTTAGAGATGGGTGAGATGAGAGCTAGATACAGTTCACAGTTGAACTTAGGAGGAGTGAATAGCGTGAACTGAAGGGTAGTAGGTGTAAACTTGTTATGAGCAGGGGACGTGTATGTTAATTCTGCTGTAACATACTCTCCCAAATGCTTAGTACAGTGCTCTGCACATAGTAAGTGCTCAGTCAATATTTTGGATGGATTGTTTGAGGAGACTAAAAATACAAAATAGAGGGAGAATGAAAGGGAGCGGAAAAGAGGTTATGAAGAGCCTAGAAAGGAGTAAGGAGTTTTTGTGAACTCATTTTAGGCAGGGAGCATGTCTACCAACTCTATTGTATTACACTCTTCCAAGGGCTTAGTACAGTGCTGTGCACACAATAAGCATTCAAATTTTGTTAATTGATTGATGAGAAAGGAAATGGGCAACCAGTGTTGGTTATTGAGAAGAGAGAGATGTGTGCTTTATGAAGTTTCAGGAAGATGATCCTGGCAGTAGCTTGGAGTGTGTATTAAAGGGGGAGAGGTTGGAAGCAGGGAGAGTGATCAATCAATCATATTTACTGAGCGCTTACTGTGTGCAGAGCACTGTACTAAGCGCTTGGGAAGTACAAGTTGGCAACATATAGAGACAGTCCCTACCCAACAGTGGGCTCACAGTCTAGAAGGGGGAGACAGACAACAAAACCAAACATATTAACAAAATAAAATAAATAGAATAGATATGTACAAGTAAAATAAATAAATAGAGTAAGAAATATGTACAAACATATATACATATATACAGGTGCTGTGCGGAAGGGAAGGAGGTAAGATGGGGGGATGGAGAGGGGGATTGGGGGACAGGAAGGAGGGGGCTCAGTCTGGGAAGGCCTCCTGGAGGAGGTGAGCTCTCTCGATTAGCTTGTACCCACCCGAGCGCTTAGTACAGTGCCTGGCGCATAGTAAGAGCTTGATAAATACCATAATTACTATTAGTAGCAGTAGTAGTAGGGCTTTGGAGTCAGAGGTCATGGGTTCAAATCCCGGCTCCGCCACTTGGCAGCTGTGTTGTGACTTTGGACAAGTCACTTCACTTCTCTGGGCCTCAGTTCCCTCATCTGGAAAATGGGAATTAAGACTGTGAGCCCCCCATGAGACAACCTGTTCACCATGTAACCTCCCCAGTGCTTAGAACAGTGCTTTGCACATAGTAAGCGCTTAACAAATGCCATTATTATTATTATTCTGTAAATAGGGAGGCAACATGGCTTCCTGGAAGGAACATGAGAGTATGAGATTGGAACCTTGGAGACATATGTTCTAGTCCCGTGGCAACCTTGGGGAACTAGGACAATGCACTTACCTTCAAATACTAATAAAATAATTATCACTTTTGTTAAGTGCTTACTATGTGCCAAACACTGTCCTAAGCACTGGGGTGGATACAAATAAATTGCGTGGGATACAGTCCCTGTCCCACAGCCTTAATCCCCATTTTATAGATGAGGTTACAGGCACACAGAGAAGTAAAGTGACTTGCCCAAAGTCACACAACTGACAAGTGGTGGACTGGGGATTAGAACTCATGACCTTCTGACTGCCAGGCCTATGCTCTATCCATTATGCCATGCTGCTTCCCCTGACTGTTTCTTCATCACTGGCCTGAGAGTCAGAAGGACCTGGGTTCTAATCTCAACTCCACCACTTCTCTGCTGGATGACTTTGGGCAAGTCATTTAACTTCTCTGTGCTTCAGAATAATGGGGATTATGACTGTAAGACCCATGTAGTACATGGACTGTATCCAACCTGATTAGGTTGTATCTATTCCAACACGTAGTACGGTGCTTTACCCATAGTAATTGCTTAACTAATACCATTAAAAATATAAAATACCTACTCTCCTAACCATTAAGATTTTGACCCTTGTGTGAGATAGGGATCATTACCAATCTTACTATCTTATATGTGTTTCCCAGAGTTTAACTCAGTGATTCGTTCATAACAAGTTATTATTATTATTACTGTTACGAAAATACAATAAAATTAGGAAACGGAAACTTGAGTTACTGTGGCCCCACACAGGATAGAGAATGGTGTGATCTGTAATTTGATTTTACTCACCATCCCTTACTCAGCAATGTCATCCAAACCCGACTTCAATAGGATTTCTTATCATCACTAAAAAATGTTGACCCATCCAGCTCTTCCTGTCAGACATTGGTGGTAACATGAAGAATTATCTAAGGATTTTAGGAGATAAAACTAAAAGGTGAAGGGAAGCAACCCCGAGGCTCATGGTGAAGTGAAATTCTTATGAAGCCCTGATCCCTTATCTTAAGTGACAAACCTGAATCCAGGCCAGGATTTAAAGCCAAGAGCACTGAACATGGCCTTTTTCAAGTAGCAGGAAGTCAATTGGATTGAATAGAGCCATGGGCTTTCAGTGGGGTAGAACATGCCAGAAAATATAATTTAAAAACTTGAATTGACATGGTTTTTTTTTCCTGTTGTAACCACTGATAAAGTGGGAAGGGAGAGAAGAAATTATGATTTCAACGGCTGTAAGGTACGGTTTGCTTAAAAGCCTCATTCAAGCCTTTTGAACCAAAAACTGTGCCATTATCACTGATGTATTTTAATCAAATATCTGATATTCTCAGGTGGTAACTAGTTAGGTATTTGATATTTCATTCACAGAGGAACCCATAGCATGTGAGCCTATTGTTGGGTAGGGATTGTCTCTATTTGTTGCCGAATTGTACTTTCCAAGTGCTTAGTACAGTGCTCTGCACACAGTAAGCGCTCAATAAATATGATTGAATGAATGAATCTGTCTTATTTCAACATGTGATAATTTACACTTCCAATACAAATGAAAATGGTCATCTCCCCCATTCTAGACTGTCTCCCCGCTTCTAGCCTGTGAACCCGTTGTTGGGTAGGGACTGTTTCTATTTGTTGCTGAATTGTACTTTCCAAGTGCTTATTCCAAGTGCTTAGTACAGTGCTCTGCACACAGTAAGCACTCAATAAATATGATTGAATGAATGAATGAATGAATGAATGAATTTAGCCTGCTAGGAAAAAGGGAAAACAAAAAATGCAATAAAGTTGTTTATAACGCAGACTTGCTTTTCCAATTCATAGCTTCATTCTCGACCAATTAATTAATCATATTTATTGAGTGCTTACACTGGACCTGGACCTGGAGAGTTCAGTACAATGGACTTGGTAGACACAATCCCTGCCCACAAGGACCTTAGAATCTAGAGAAGACAGACATTAAAATCAATTTCAGGTAGGGGAAATAGAAGAATTTTAGGATATGTACATAAGTGTTTAGGGCTGGGATGAATGTCGAGTGTTTAAAGGGTACAGATCCAAGTGCATAAATAAGACAGAAGGGGGTGATGAATAGGAAGAAGTTGGGTTAGGGGAATGAGGGCTTAGTCAAGGAAAGCCTCTTGGAAGAGATGTGATTTTAGTAGAGCTTTGTTATAGTGTTCTGTCGGATATGAAGGTGAAGGGAGATCCAAGCCGGAGGGAGGATGTGGATAAGGAGTCTCAGTCTCAGTCATTGGTGAGGCAGAAGAGATCAAAGTACAGTGGGTAGGTTGGCATTAGAAGAGCGGTGTGTGCGGGCTGAGTTGTAGTAGATACGTATGGTGAGGTAGAAGAGGGTTAGGTAATTGAGTGTTTTAAAACTAATGGTAAGGAGTTTCTATTTGTTATGGAGATAGATGGGTGACAACTGGAGGCTTTTGAGGAGTGGACTGAATGGCTTTTTGAGAAAAAATGATCCGGGCAGCAGAGTGAAGGATGGACTGGAGAGGAGAGAGACAGAAGGCAGAAAGGTCTGTGAGGTGGCTGATACAGTAGTCAAGCAGGGTATATTAAGTGCTTGGATTAGCCTTAGAGTCGAGAGGAAGGAATAGATTCTAGAGATGTTGGGAAGGCGAATCTCATCAGATTTGGTGACTGACTGAACATACAGTTTGAATGAAAGAGATAAATTTAGGATAATGCCAAGGTCTTGTGCTTGTGAAACAGGAAGAATCATGGTGTTGCCTACAGTGATGGGAAAGTCTTGGAGCAGCCAGATTTAGGGTGGAAAGTTGAGGAGTTCCATTTTGGACGTGTTAAGTATGAAGAGTTGGTGGGACATCCAAGTAGAGATGTCTTGAAAGGAGGTGGAAATGTGATAATGCAGAGAAGGAGAGAGTACAGGCCTGGAGAGGTGGATTTAGGAATCATCCATATAGCTAAGGTAGTTGAAGGAGTAGAAGTGAGTGAGTTCTCCAAGGGGCATAGATCTAGATGTAAAATGGAACTGAGCCTGAGGGACTCCCAGAGAGGATGGGTGCAGTGTGGGTGAGTGCTGGCAGAGGAGCCTTTTTGAAAGAAACCAAGAAGGAGCAGCCACAGATGTAGGAGAACCAGGAGGGGTCAGCGTTAGTGAAACCCAGGTTAGATAGTGTTCCCTGCTCAAGGGGTTGATCCACAGTATTGAAGGCAGCTGAGAGGTCGAGGAGGATAAGGATGGAATAGAGGCCATTGGATTGCAACAGAAGAAGGTCATTGTTGACCTTAAAAAGGGCAGTTTCTATGGAGTGAGGGGGCAGAAGCCAAATTGCAGGGGATCAAGGAAAGAAGAAACAGATGTAAAGAACTTGCTCAAGGAGTTTGAGTAAGATGGGGTTATAATTGGAGTGTGTTTTAGGGTCTAGGGAAGGATATTTTAGGATAGGGGATACATGGGCATATTTGAAAACAGTGTGGAAGTAGCCAGTGAAAAGTGAGGGGTTGAATATGGTGGTAAGGGAGGGAAGAAGGGAGGAGGCAAGTGTTTTAATGAGGTCTGAAAGGAAGGGATCGGAAGTATATGTGGAGAGGTAGATTTTAAGGTTTCAAGAGGTTTGCTCTTGAAATACTGCTGGGAAGGATGGGAGAGTTGAAGCAGGACCTGAAAGAGGGTGGAAATTGACAGTTGCAGGGGAGATTTTAGGGAGATCATGCCTGATGGCATCATTTCCTTCCAGAAGAATCACATTTTTGGGAATGCATATGAGACCTTTTCCTTCAGCACCTGTAACAATGATGATGTGAGCTCAGATAGGAAAACTCTATGTGTGTGCATAAACGTGTGGGCATGAATGTGTATAAAGGACTGATTGGAGTCACGACTGACATGCTTCCTCTTCTAATCACTTAATGCTCTCAGAGCTGCCCAGGACAGTTGAGTGGTTCAGCTTCTGCATGCAGTGCAGAAAAAAGATAAAAATCCACTTCCACAAACATTGCACAAGTCCAACGAAATCTGGAATTTGCAGCGCTGTCATCATCTCTCCGTTTACGATGTCTAGGTGTCCATCTGTCAATATTACCAGATAATTAGAAGCAGTATGGCCTAGTAGAAAGAGCATGGGCCTTGGAGTCAGAGGACCTGAATTCTAATTCTGGCTCCACCACTTAATAATAATAATAATAATGATGGCATTTGTTAAGCTCTTACTGTGTGCAAAGCACTGTTCTAAGCACTTTGCTGTGTGACCTTGAGCAAGTCACTTAACTTCTCTGTGCCCCAGTTACCTCATCTGTAAAATGGGGATTTAGACTGTGAGCCCTTATCTTGTGTCTACTCCAGTTCTTAATACAGTGCCTGGCACTTAATAAGTACTTAACAAATACCAAAAAAGCAAACAAAGCAAAACAAAACAAAACAAAAACTTGTAATCTTGTACCAAGAAATGCTGGATGTAGGGTTAACATGTAGAAAGAAAAGGAGAGATTTAAAAACCAAAAGAGGAAATATGCATCCTAGTCAAGATACTGTACTATATTAAAAAATCTGTCTCAGGTAGAGGATAAGTTTCTTCCCACCTATAAAATGTCTCTAAATCTAAACATTTCTTCCTCTACAATTTTTTGCAGATTTGCAGAGGGCAGGATCCAGGAATGTTTTGACCTTGGGCTTGAGGGTATTGGGAGACTTCCAAGTGACTCTGAATACAGATGATGTTGCAGGCTTTTTTGCACATGATGTCAAATGGGACATGGCATGATTGTGACATCACACTGCAATGTACCTCTGTACACAGACTGTAATGTCTCCCTTTGAATTCCCCAGACTTCAGGTCTACCCAGTTTTAAAACCCTTCAGAAAGAACTAAAAATCACACACACACACACACACACACACACACACACACACACACACACACACACACACACACACACACACACACACACACACACACACACACACACACACACACACACACACACACCCCCTCCCCCTCCCCTCCCCAAGATCTCCTCCATGGCTCTAGACAGCAACAGCAGCCCAATCTGGGCTCTTAAGGACACGCTGAGTCATGGTGGGCTGGGAGATCTTGGTCAGAAGTGACAATGGGGGACCCCAGCACCAGTCCATACTCATGCAGCTGTGACCTTGGTACTGGTGGTACCAGATTCTACAGCATTTGACAGCAGCTGTTCAAGGCATTGTAGGGGCCCTGGTGTGAGCTGCAGCCCTCCCTGGCTCAACACCTCCACCCTGCCAGTGGCTACAGCCATGGCATGGAAGTGGGAAGCTGAGAGATGTACATGGAAGGACTGTGGGAAGAAGATGGTGGCAGGAGTAGAACTGAAAGTGAAAGTAGGAGGGGGAAGGTGATGGTGGAAGCATCTGTGAGAGTGACATCAAGCCTTGCCTGTGACTACCACTTTGGTGTAAAATTTTATCATCTGGAAGGATTACTGTAACAGCCTCTTTACTGGCTTCCCTGCCTCCAGCCTCTCCCATTTTTCAGTCTATCATACATTCAGTTGCATCTTGGTAAGACTCCAATTATAGCATATCATAAACCTCCATCATCCCTCTCAGGGAACTCTGACAGCTATGCATTTGTTTGAATGACAGTGACAGTCAGCACTGGAGCCATTTTCTCTTTCAACACTTGTTCCCTGTTCCTACCCTGGGCCAGCACTGTAGACTGTGGCCCCAAATAACCTCAGGACTATCTGTTGGGAAGGTGGGGGGTGGGGGAGAACACAGAGCTGTGACCATCAGTCTTGAGCCTATTAAGAGGCCACAAAAGGATGTAATCTCATGACAAAAAAAGCCTATTAGCAAAGGGTACTAGTTGACTAGTGAACCAATTACTACTAGTATCATTAAAACACAGGTAGGTTTTCAGAAAGTTCTTCAGCCTGCCAGTAGGTGTGCCCCATTGCCTATTTTCTCAGCAAATGGAAAATTCTCATAATTCTTGAGGGGATCTTTTATTTTTTGTGGGGTGCCCTGCTTGAAAACAGGATATCTACCCTTACAAGTAAACATTATGTGGAGAAATAAGTTTTTGTTTTCATTCTCACCTTTTTTAGGAAAAAATATGTGCTTTTGATTAAAATACTATATAGAGGTTTGTAAGGGTACCTTCTAATATGTGGGACCTTTGGAGCTTTTAGGCATGAGTGTTATTTCCCAGAATTCTTATTTATTGACAGGTAGAAACTTCCTATGGAGTACAGGGGTAGTGAGACACCCAGTGGCTAAGCTTTCATGCTCTCCCTCTAGACTTTAAGCTCATTGTGGGTAGGGAACGTGTCTACCAACCCTATTGTATTGTACTCCCCCAAGTGCCTAGTACAGTGCTCTGCACACAGTAAGCTCTCAGTAAATACCATTGGTTGATTCATTTATTCATGTTAAGAAAAATCTTATTTAGAGAAATTTATCAGGGGCATTTCAGACCATAGAATCTTATCCAAATGATAGCAGTTGTAGTAGTGGTTGTATCAACTGAGCACTTACTATGTGTGAAGCAGGGTGCTAAGGGGTGGAAAAATGCTAGGTAAACAAATTAGACCAGGTCCCTGTGAGGACTCACAAGCCTAAATGAGGTAAAGAGACAGATAGATCAAAAACAGTGGGAAAGAAAGCAATGATGAATTATATAATCAACTACCCAAAGAGACAAAGTAAAACAAAGTAGTTAATAACAGTACTTAATAATTGTGGCATTTCTTAAGTGTTTACTATGTACCAAGCACTGTACTGAGCACTGGGGAAGATAAAAGATAATTAGGTCTCACATGGGGCTCTTAGTTTAAGTAGAAAGGAGGACAGGTATTGACACCCCATTTTGCAAATGAGGGAACAGAGGCACAGAAAAGTTAAATGACTTGTCACAGGTCACATAGCAGGTATGTGGTGGAGCTGGGATTATGGGAGAGCTGGGATTAGAACCCAGTCCCTCTGACTTCCAGGTCTGTGCTTTCTCCACCACGCCGTTTTGCTTTTCAACGGTGCCTGCAGGAGACCTGTACGTCTCTGTACCTATCTGAGCACAGCCTGTGTTGACAAACCACCGTGGCCACTCTAGAATTCAATTAGATTTGAAGGCAGACTTCCACTGCTGCTTGTAGGTCTAATCTGGTGTGTGCACTACGGGGGAGAAGAGAATGTGAGGTTACAATGAATCAGTGGCATTTGTTGTAGTTCTTATGGAATTTGTTAAGCGCTTACTATGTGCCAGGCACTATCCTAAGTTCAGGAGTGGATACAAGCTAATCAGGGTGGACACTGTCCATGTCCCACATGGAGCTCACAGTCTTAATCTCCGTTTTTCAGGTGAGGAAACTGAGACATGGAGAAATTAAACGATTTGCCCAAGATCACACAGTGGACAAATGGTGTGATTAAAATCCAGGTCCATCTGATTCCCAGGCCCGTGCTCTATTCTCTAGATGACTTTTCTTACCATTTTTTGAGTGCTTACTGTGTGCAGAGCACCAAACGGTGCTTGGGAGGGTACAATACAATATCATAGGTAGACAGAATCCTTGCCCACAGAGAGCTTGCAGTCAAGAAGTTAGTTGAATATTGGGCAGCTATGAGATCCCCAGAGCTGCCAGGTTTATGGGAGGCCTGGGACTCATGAGTCTCTCTGCTTTTGTAAGTTTCCATTCCTGCCAGGCTTGGGGCTTCCGTTCCACTAAGGGCATGCTAGATAGAGATCCACAGTCTCTGCCTTGGTTGGGAAATTGGGAATTTAGCTGGGGGTTGGAATAATGGGGGAGCATGGGGAAGCTCAGTTTTTTACAGATTTTCAGACTTTATATTTTGCCTCAAATGCTCTTAATGCAGCCTGTGCCATGGCAACCCTTTTTAAAAAAGGACAAACTCCAATCTCCCAAGATGTTTAAGTTTTGTAGTTATGGCTCTAAACAAGAACCTTTTGTTCTTGGCCCTCATCTGGCACTGTCATTTTACCCAGCACGGAGTGAGGTGTTTACTTGAAGGCAGGTATTAACTATACTCTTCAGGGAACTGTGTCAGGGAATGAAAAGAGAAACAAACTCAGTGTCACGTTATTTCCATGGAATTTTAAAATGCAAGTACATATTGTGAAAGTCCATATCCTCTACAAGAAACCAAACCAAGTTCAGCTGACGAGCTGCCTTTATAAGGCGATACACCCTGTATTCCTTTCTAAAGTTTGACATGGGTAACTTAATGACAAGATGAGCATTTATTAATACTCTTTGCTATTCATGTATCTCACCCTTTGCAAATTGAGGCATGTTGCCTCGTGGACTTTCCTCGTTAGAAAAACCTCAGGTAGCACAGCTGTCTAAAGTCTCTCTCTCTCCCTGATCCCAAAATGGTATCCCTTCAGTGAGATAGCAGCTACCCGAGGAGGAAACGCTGGAAAAGTGGGCGAGGGCTGTGAGTGGTTTTTCTGTGGGATGACTCAGGCTGTTTGGAATTGAACCGGCATTCAAAGTCCTGGCCCTTTCCTCTGTATCTGAAAGTAATAAAGACAAAAATGGAATCTGAGAGGAATTAATTCCCTGTGGAGAGGGAAGGTGCAGTCGGGTGAAGAGGCACTTTGCCTTCAGTTGAGTAATCAGCTCCTGGACTGTGACTGAACATTGAGTTTTCCAGGTAGGCATCCTTAGTCCTGCCAGGCTGGAGAGGACAAGCGGCACTCTGCTTCTGGCTCCATCTACCCTGCTTCTCCTCCATTGTCCCAAAGGGGAGGGGGAGGCCACTGGCATCACAACTTCCAAAAGGCTAGATTCTGGGGCCAGGTTTTGATAGTAAACTGAGGCTTGCTGTTCTCCCATTCAACTCTTTCAATCCCAAGCCTGCCTGTGACCTTGAGAAATTCTGCATTAGTGCATGAGGCAAGAAAAGCCCCACTGGAAAACAGGTGCCATCCTCTCGTCTTTTAGAGAAAATGCAACTAGACTAAGATGAAGGGGCTGGGAAGAGATCTGTAATGAGGAGGCCTGGGCATTGCCCAAGTCCATGACTGCAGGCCCTGCACTGGGCATCACCACCAGATCGGGTTTCAAACAAGGTGAAGAGGGCACTGTGATCCTGTGTCCTTTGAAGCATTATCAGGCAATGTCTAACTGTACTCCTGTTTGGAAGGCTTTTCCAATTCTTAACTGAAGGTGGAATTTTGGATTTGTGCTCTAAGATTTTGCCATAAGCAACATATTTTATGTATTGCAAATGACCTTTCTGCTGGGAGCTAAAGCCAACATTTTCATGGGATAGAAATAGTATTTCTTCAGCTGCCATTTGGTATCAGGCACTGCACTAAGTGATTCAGAAATACCAAGCGAAGAAGTAACATGTCTTCTTCTCACAAGTGGCTTACACCCTGATGGGAGCGGCAGAATAAAAGTGTTTTTAAACAAAGTGATCAAAGCACCCTTAATTAACTGAATGAACATATATAAAGAAATACTGAAGATGGGTAAAATAAGTTAATTTTTTAAAATGGTATTTGTTAAGCACTTACTATGTTCCAGGTACTGTACTATGTTCTGGGCTAAGCACACAATGCTCAGGTTGGACACAGTTCCTGTCCCACATGGGCTCACAGTCTTAATCCCCATTTTGCAGATGAGGAAACTGAGGCACAGGGAGGTTAAGTGACTTGCCCAAAGTCACACAGCAGACATGTAGTGGAGCTAGGATTAGAACTAGAATTAGTCCTCAGATTCCAAGGCCTGTGCTCTTTCCACTGGGCTACAGAGCTCCCAAGTGAGTGAAGGCAAAGTGAGACGAGTAGGGGACAGAGATCTGTAGGATGCCCACAGTAAGAGGATGGGTAGCATAAGAGGAACCAGTCAATCAATCAATGGTATTTGTTGAGTGTTTCCTGGGTGCAGAACACTGTACTAAGCACTTGGTAGAGAACAAAGTTGGTAGACACTTTACCTTCCCATGTGGAGCTTACCGTCTAATGAGAGAAACTGTTCCTAAAGGGTGCAGATCCAAGTACTTAGGTGACACATAAGGGAAAGGGATTAGTCAGCATAGTCAGCAGAAAGGGAAAGCATCTTGGAGGAGATGAATTTAGTAAGGTTTTGAAGGTGGAGAGAGTGGTAGTCTGTCGTATATGAAGGGGGAGGTAATTTCTGGCCAGAAGGAGGATGTGGGCAAGGGGTCAGCAGTGAGATAGATGAGATGGATGCCTAGTGAGTAGCTTGGCATTAGAGGAATTAAGTGTGTGGGCTGGGTTGTGGTGAGAAACCAGTGAGGTAAGGTAAACTGGAATTAGAACTCAGATCCTTTGGCCTCCCAAGCCCATGCTCTTTCCTCTAGGCCACACTGCTTCTCACTAGGAACGCTGCTTCTTTGATATGGAGGTGGAGGGGCAACCACTGGAGGTTCTTGAAGGGTGGGAAGACATGGGCGGAAAAGCCTTTGTAGATAAATGATCTGGGCAGCAGAGTAACATATTGACTGGGGTAAGGAGAGACAGGAGGCCAGAATGTCAGCGAGGAGGCTGATGCAATAGTCAAGGCTGGATAGGAGAAGTGCTTGGATCAGTATAGTGGCAGTTTGAATGAAGAGGATAGAACAGATTTTAGAGATATGTTGATGATAGAACCAGTGAACGAAACTGAATAGCAGCATTCCAGGAGGTAGGAAGAGAGTAAGAGAGTTCAGTTAGTGTTGGGTCAGTTGTCCTCTTGTCAAAAGCAGCTGAGTGGTCGAGGAGGAATAAGGATGAAATATAGACAATGGGACTTGGCATTCAAAACCAAAGAGTTGAAAGTCTCCTTTTGCTTCTAACACATTAAAGTCATTCTAATTTGCATTTTTGTCACTTTTTTTCTGAGAACTGATATTCATTGTCATACCTTTCTCTTCTCATCACTTCTGAATATATGTCCATTCAATCACACATTCAGTTATTCATTTTCACTACTCTTGTTAATATTTGCTTGTTTTCCTCCCTCATTTAGCATTTAAGCACTGTGCTAAGCCCTGATGAATCAGCATAATCATGGTAGACACATTCCCTTTTCCATACAAGGCACACTATCTAAGAAGGAGAACAGATATTTTATCCCCATTTTTCAAATGAGGAAATGGAGGCTCAGAGAAGTTAAATGCCTGGACTAAGTTCTTCCAGCAGTCAAGTATCGGAGCTGGGATTTGAACTCAGATCTCAGTACAGCCAGCCCCATGCAATTTCTACTTGGCCTCAAGATTTCTCCCTCTGTTTTCAAAAATTAAGCTTCAGTTATGATATTATCCATGAGTGGATGTGTGCCTGAAAGAACCTATGTGCAACAGTCAGTTCTTGATTGGGGTTGGACACAGCTTTATAGACTCTTAATTTGGATTGAAACCTCCATGCCCTGTTTTTGCCAAACTCAGTTGGTCAGACTCTCAGAAATCGTGATGGCCTTATATCGATTGACTTTTCTACTTCTTTGCCTATCATTGGATAATGTACTGACGGCATTGATTCTGTGTTCCTGATGAATAGCTTTGATTTTGTTGGGCTTTGAGGGCATAAAGTGGCACTAAATTCTGTTTTTTTTTTTCAGGATTTTTTATGGTATTTGTTAAGCGCTTACTATGTGCTAGGCACTGGGGTAGATACAAGCTAATCTGATCCATGTCCCACGTGGGGCTTACAGTGTTAATTTTCATTATGCAGATGTGGCAAATCAGGCACAGAGAAGCTAATTAACTTGCCCAAAGTCACGGAGCAGATAATTGGTGGAGCAGGGACTAGAACCCAAGTCTTTCTGACTCCTAGGTTGTGTTTTGTCCACTAGGCCATGTTGCTTCTTGTTTGTCCACATTGCTTTGCTGACTCTGCATGTCTGTACCTCAAGAGCGCCATCATTAGCACACTGCATTTTTTCTCCAAGCAAAAGCCAAGCATTCCATTTAATACCATATTTTTGCATATTTTTCCTGTCTGCCAAATTTGGCTTTAATATTAAAGCTTGGCACAGAATTATATTAGCAATGAGGCTTTCAAAGTACTGTTTAGACTTTCCTTGGTCAGTATAATGAATTCCTTGTGAGCAGGCCTAGGATGTTAATTAAAAATAAAAGTATTCTCAGCATCTTTTGCTCATACAAACCAAAGGTACCCAATTTAAGATTTAATGAGATTGTATCTGGAATATGATATTTGATCTTGTGAAATAGATATTCCATTGTTGCCAGCAAAGAGTTTGAGTGACTTTTGAATATCTTCAGCCAGAATGTAACAGACCTAAGATTAGAATACAAGATCACTTTGACTCCATGGTTTCTTTAAAAGTGTGATGTCTGTCAAACTACTACAATACCCTATCAAGACTGGCTACTCAAATTTTTTTTAACCATGAAAACTCTTTAAAAGATTAATAGGCATTCTATCAAGTGAGGGGCTGGTCTGCAAGGAAGAAGATCTTTCAAAAATCCCTTCAGACATTTTAGAATAATGCTATATTAAATTTTACTAATTTCTGTACTCAGCCTGCAGTTGGTGAGCAGTTAAATTCTTCTCAACTCTTGTTTCTTTCCTCATTTATTCCTCAATCCTCCCACCTTCTGCTGGCTCCACTTTTTTACAGCTAGGGCAGAGACATAATGCCGACTAATGGTCCCAGAATAACAGACCCACAGCATCTGGTGCATCTGGTTGGAGAATTTTGTCAGAGCCTAGAGGCTCCCCCAGCAACAAGGGGGAAGAAAGTTTCTTCTCAACCACCAGGGACTGCTCTTACCTAAGAGGTGTGGAATAATAATAATAATTACTATTACTATTATTATGGTATTTGTAAAGTGTTTACTGTGTTCAAGGCACTGTAATAAGTGCAGGGTTGGATAAAGGCAAATTAGGTTGGACACAGTCCCTGTCCCACATGGGGATCACAGTCTTAATCCCTATTTTATAGATGAGGGAACTGAGGCCCAGAGAAGTGAAGTGATTTGCCAAAAGTCACACAACAGACAAGTGGCACAGCCGAGATTAGAACCCATGACCTTACGACTCTCAGGTCCATGCTCTATCCACTATGCCATGCTGCTTCTGCCAGCTGTACAGAAGCTCGTCACCTCGTTTTCCATGGAAAAAGATGGTAGAGGACAAGTGGAACTCACAGTACGAATCCTGGTGACCCTGGGGCCCCAAAGTTCCACAATTATTTTTTAATTTCATAATAATAATGAGATTTAGTAAGCGCTTACTATGTGTAAAGCACTGTTCTAAGCGCTAGGGGAGATAGAAGGTAATTGGGTTGCCCCACATGGGGCTCACAGTCTTAATTCCCATTTTACAGATGAGGGAACTAAGGCACAGAGAAGTAAAGTGGCTTGCCCAAGGTCAGGCAGCAGACAAGTGGTAGAAGCAGGATTAGAACCCACATCCTCTGACTCCTAAACCTGTGCTCTTTCCACTAGGCCACCTAGCTTCTCATTGGGCCAAAACGTTCTTCATTACTTCATTTGCACAATAGGTGGACATTGCTAAACTATAGAAGGGGGAGAGAGAGAGAATCCCTAATAATAATTGTGGTATTTAAATGCTTGCTATGTGCCAAATATTGTACTAAGAACTAGTGGAGATAACAAAATAAGCAGTTCAGCCACAGGTCCTGTTCCACATGGGGTTTACAATTTAAGGAGAAGGAAGAGCAGGTATCTTTCTCAGTTTTTACAGATGAGAAAACCAAGTCAAAGACAAGTTAAGTGATTTGCCCAAGGTCACAGAGCAATCAAGTGGTAGAGTCCAGATTGTGAAGTGGCATAGCCTAGGGGGAAAAGCCCAGGCCTGGAAACCAGAGGATATGGGTTCTAATCCCAGCTCTGCTAACTTGTCTGCTGTTTCCTCAACTGTGAAATGTAGATTCCATATATGTTTTCTCCCCTACTTAGACTGTGAGCCCCATGATATCTGTTTTTCCTTCCCCTTGGACTGTAAAGCCCATGTGGGACAAAGCTGTGTCTGATCTGCTTATCTTGTATCTGTACCAGTGCTTAGACTGTATTTGATGTGACTGAATTGTATTTATCCCCAAGCTTAGTACAGCATTTGGCAAATAGTAAGCACTTACCAGATACTTCAATTATTATTGTTGTAATTAGAACCCAGGTCTCCTGACTCCCAAGCCAGTGCACTTTCCATTTGGCCACACTACTTCTTAACAGAATACCAGAATACCTCGAATAAAATGGAAGTTCCTACGTACCGGTTACAAAACACAGAAAGAAAAAAGCAGATTGGAGAAAGTTTTGAAATTCCCCAGCTTACTTTTCCCTCTCTAAAATATTATTATCGCTAAGGAGACAAGGCTAAAAACAACTGCCACAACAGTCACATTATATCAGCTGCATTTCAAAGTAGCTTGACCTTGTCTCAATGATCCACAATATCCACAGTGAAAAATACTGCAGAGTTCCACTGAAAAAGGTCTGGGTTCAGCACTCCTGGCTTCTGTACTTTTCCATATTGAAGAGGTATTGTGGAGGCTGTAAACTCACTGTGTGCAGGGAATGTGTCTACCAACTCTTGTCATATTTTTCTCTACCAAGAGTTTTGTACAAGTCTAAAAGCGTTGTGCAGGCATTCAATACATACTATTAATGATGATGATTTCTCTCTGAATTGCTGAAGTTGCTTAGCACAGTGCTCTGCACACAGTAAGTGCTCAGTAAATATGATTGATGCTATAAAGCCTAAAATACTGTCTAAGGGCTAAATTGCACAGCTCATTTTAATGTGGCAGGTTCATAAGGACAGAGGATGGAGTTGTTTCTGAATGCAGGCAGACTGAAAAGATTAGGACCCCTCCATCTAAAATGGGACATGATTGAAGTTTATTAAATCATTAAAGCTATGGACAAGGTGATAATGGAATTATTTTTCACCAACCCTTAAGGTAGTGGGTATCCCATGAGGTTCAAATCAAACAAGAAAAGTTAACAGTGCTAAGTATCTACAATTCATGATCCCAGAAAGTGTTACAGGCCAAACCTATCAGGAGGTTTAAAGTGGGATTGAATACATTCATGAATCAGTGGTCTACATTGGGTTATTAGAATAAAATATTAGGGGTGTTAGATGGAACAAACTTAGTCAAGGAGGGCAGCTTTCCCATTCGTTGTCAGTGGACTTCTGGGCTGGATGGACAACTGATCTAATCTGGTCATTTTATTGCTTGCATTGATACAAATCACTCTGTGGCAGTAGTCCAAGGAATTAAAATGATACTAGAAGTTTAAAAGCTCGTAATAATTAGTGTAGGGATTAAATATTAGAGGTTACGTTTTCAGGACTGTGTATAGGTTTAACAGTATTCAACAGAAGGTGCAGATTGATCAATCAATCTTATTTATTGAGTATTTACTTTGCTTAGAGCACTGTACTAAGCGCTTGGGAGAATACAATATAACAGTTTTACAGTCTTCAGTCTTGAGTTACAGTCTAGATAAATCTCAATTACCCATTGTGAAAACATTTTCTGAAAGAACATGGGAGCTCATATCAACTTGTGTATTGTTTGTTCTTGTGGATAAGCAAATGTACCTCAGAAACTGACCTCTCTTTCTAGCCGGCTGCTTCAGCACTGAGCAGACTGTGTGGCTTTGTGATGGCACCACCAGTAGAGCTGATTCAGATGTGTTGTGTCAGCTTTTGTGGTCCAAAGCACATTTTTCAAAGTTTCAAGGTCTCAGCACTTTTCCTGGTGTGCCTGGCATGGATGCTGCCAGGTTGAATGCAGAAAAGCTTGTTTTGGTCTTTTCTTTTTGATTTTGGTATATTCCTGAGACAAACAGGGATGGTTTACAGGAGTAGAATATGCTTAAATCAGTGCCCAGGAGAAATGCAGGGTTTTCAGAATTGCTTTTCCCAGCAGCCTATGGAATTGATTATTAACAATAGTTGGAAACTGTCCTGCTGCCTATTCTTTATGTCAGGTTCTTCCTTTTAAAGTCAATTCAGTTTAAAGTTTGAAGAGGTGATGTTGGCTCTACTGGTCTCCAGAGTTGGTTGAAAATGGCAGGTGATCAATGAAGTCAACCCCTTTCCCCACATTTCCATCTTTCCACAGCAGCTATCCTTTCCCCTTTTATTCCTACCGATATTCCCAGAATAAGAGAGCAGCAGTATCTATCTGGAGCAAATCCGTCCCAGACCTGGATTGATTCTGATAGAAACCAAACAAAAAGGAAATTGAAAGGGCAGAGTATTGTATCTTTCTTTCAGAGATCTGGTTCTCAATACGCTGCCTCTAGTTTAATTTAAATCTGAAACCCCTGTGCCAGTATTCACTTTCAGGATTGCAATATATTCCTTTAGAGTCCCTGAAATTTGTGTGGGGAGAGGGTAAAGGGAAGGAGCAGCTCCAAGCAGCTACTTTTTTTTAATGGCACTTATTAAGCACTTACTATGTGCCAGGCACTGTACTAGCACTGAGATAGATACAAGTTAATTAGGTTGGACACTGTCCTTGTCCTACATAATGCTCACAGTCTTAATCCCCATTTAAGAGATTAGGTAACTGAGTCACAGAGAAGCTAAGTGGCTTGCCTGAGGTCACACGGCATTCATGTGGTGAAGCTGGGTTAGAACTCAGGTCCTCTGACTCCCAGGCCTATGCTCTTTCCACTAGACTATGCTGCTTTGCACACACTGCTTCTGCTTCAAAACAAGCTGGAAAATTCATCTGGATTGTAAACTCTTTGTGGGGAGGGAATCTTGCCTAATTCTCTACTAAGGGCTGTGGGCAGTGTTTTGTAAACATTAGGTTCTCAGTAAATGCTGTCAATCAATTGAAGTGGCCACTATTTTAAGAACATATATATTCTTTCCAAAAAAATAGCTGCGAAAAATCTGAGAACGATACCTCCACATTTTCCAGAATACCTTCATGCTACAGGTCTATATTTTTGTCAGCGTTACTGCTACAGCAGTGACACATTAATTGCTTCATTACCTAATGACATTGTAGCACATTATCACTTCCCACTGCAGTTTACCACTGTCAGGACCATTGTTTTAACCGTGATGATGGAACCAAGTTATTTTAATTTCCATGGAGATTATTTATAGTGCCATATGTTCTCTCTATAGCATTATCTTCATCAGGCTCTGAATTATTGAAATATGAAGGAAGCACATTTGAGCAATAGCTATAGTGTGATAATCTACAAAGCAGTAAACTGCTTTCATAATTGATGAAACTTCAATGAGACAACAAAGCATCACTGATGTTTCCAAAAGATAAGTGCACAACCTTCTATTACTGCTGTGGTACAATACATGCTGGAGAACACTGGGAGACAGGGCATACACATCGAGTTGTTACAGTCATGTAATTTCAGTTATTTAGCCTGTACTTATTAAAACACATCTTATATTCATCTCTGGAAATTCAAAACATATTTATCTTGGAAAAGTTAAAAAAAATCTTGACAAGCTCAGCTCAGAGAGAAGCCTGAAAAATTGTTCTTAGATCTTACGGTGGCCTCTGAGAAGAACCTACCTTAGTTTGCTTGCTTTAAAGAGGAAGGAAATGATGTTTTCAAGGCCTTAAGTCAGCCATTCAAAGTAAAATTTGGGAGTTGGAAACTGGATCATGTGGATAGGCCTGTAGGTGAATGGCATCGGGTGGAATTGAAAAGTGAAAATATTTGACTGCAGTTTACTATGGCATGAACTCAAAATGCCTTTTTCCTGAGAAACTGAGGGGTCTTTGGGAATCCTGATAATATACGTGGATGCAAAAGCCTCATCAGCTATTGAGAAGAGGATCCGTGTAGGCTAGGAACTACTGGGCAGGGAATGTGTCTGTTTATCGTTATGTTGTACCCTCCCAAGCACTTAGTAAACTACTCTGTACAAAGTAAATGCTCAAAAAATATGATTGAATGAATGAATGAATGACTACTGTTTAGCTATGTTCTAAGCTCTGGAGGGTAGGTATTGTGTCTATTCTATTGTAATGATGGGTTGGGAGTCAGAAGGTCATGGGTTCTAATCCCAGCTTCACCATTTCTCTGCTGTGTGACCTTTGGTTAGTCACTTCACTTCTCTGTTCCTGTTATCTCATATGTAAAATGGGGATTGAGACTGTGAGCCCCACATGGGACAGGGACTGTGTCCAACCTGATTTACTGGTACCCACCTCAGGGCTTAGTACCACGCCTGTAACATAGTAGGTGCATAACAAATACCATTATTATCATTATTATTATTATTGTACTCTCGAGCACTTTTTTGGAACATAATTTGATGTTGTCTAAACATTTTATCTTAGGATTAGTGATGCTTCTTTTAGGGATTCTTCCTCTTTCCCCTCCACCCAAATTTGAAAATTTAAAGTATTTTGACTTCTGATTCTCTAGGGATAGAATGGAAAATAATAACATTTTTGTGGGGTTTTTTTACTTACATAATTGCCCCACTCTTTTTTCATAGTTGTGGTACCACTAATCAGGGGTGGTGCTATTAGGTGGGTCATATAAGGTGAACACTCTTTTCCTCCCTTCAAAGCCCTACTGAGAGTTCACCTCCTCCAGGAGGCCTTCCCAGACTGATCCCCCTTTTTCCTCTCCTCCTCCCCATCACCCCTGCCCTACCTCCTTCCCCTCTCCACAGCACTTGTATATATTTGTGCAGATTTATTATTCTATTTATTTTACTTGTACGTATTTACTATTCTATTTTGTTAATGATGTGCATATAGCTATAATTGTATTTATTCTGATGGTTTTGACACCTGTCTACATGTTTTGTTTTGTTGTCTGTTTCTCCCTTCTAGACTGTGAGCCCGTTGTTGGGTAGGGTCCATCTCTATATGTTGCCAACTTGTTCTTCCCAGGTGCTTAGTACAGTGCTCTGCACACAGTAAGCACTCAATAAGTGTGGTTGAATGAATGAATGAATAAGAATTCTTCCCCTACCCTTAAGGTTTGAATTGAGAGGAGAAGAAAAAAGAAGAGGAGGAAAGTTGGGGAGGAGGAATAAGAAGAAAGAGAACACTTGAAAGAATGCCTCATTTCTCTTTTATTTTTCCAAGAGCTGCATACAATAATAATTCAATGAATTAATTTACCACAACCTGCTTTGTTGATGGTCTCACCTTTCTGCTCCAACTCCTCCACATTGCCTGAGGTATGGTCATGGTTTCAATTAGGTAATACAAAGAATAGTCTTTATTTTCCTTCTCAAAAATTTGGGCTGGGTAGTCATGCTGTGAAGGTGACTATGAGAGTAAAAATGGTGTGACTTTATTTTATATCTTTGGAATCTGAATTTTTCTCTCATCCTAAGCTTTTCTTCTCCGACAAAAGGAAGTACCAATGGACATAATTTCACCATATTTTATCCAAGCTCCAAGGTACTTAGGAGCCAAATTTATATTGGTGGGCAATGCTTACGCTTTTATTGTACCCATGGCATCAGTTAGTGGGCAGATAGGCTAGATACAGTACAGTTATCCAGGATCATTTTACTGAAAGTTGCAGAATATAGTGCATTTGGGAGCAAAATAGGATTTGGATTTGAGGGAGAATAGAAGGTGGACCAAATTCACTGAGCCAGGACTGCACATTAGACTTTTCTTTACTAAATGAACATGTTAAACTATCAAATTTTTCTCTATGCAGATAGTTGTTCGTGGCACGTCAGTTGAAGCTCATTCAAGGTTTATCTTTGGAATTACATACTAAAACTTTTGAACCAATGCATGTTCCTGATTTTGGGGAAGATAAACTATCTCCAGATATGAGGATTTTTGTCCCCTATAATCAAGAGAGACTATGTGGTTTGGTGGATTGCACAAGTCAGGTGATCTGCATTGTAATCACGGATTCTCTGTTGGTGCCTCACGTTCTTGTCTATTACAAGGATACCTATTCTACTGGCACAACAATACCTAACTCTTATCCTTTTCCCAGGTGTGTTGTAAGAATTAGCAGGTAATTTATGAAAAGTAGAGTTTATGAGAGAGGAAAGTTGGTTTGTTCAAACAAAACATCCTATTAACATTAGGGAGACAATATATAAGTGCAATTAGCACTGTAATGATTCTTCTGGGAGAGATGTGATCATCATAGTTTGATGCTTTTGTGTGTGTGTGTTTATATTGTATACAGTGCTAAATTTAGGCTACCCCTCTAGACTGTAAGCTTGTTGTGGTAGAGGAATGTGTCTGTTTATTGCTGTATTGTACTCTCCCAAGCACTTAGTACAGTGCTCTGCACACAGTGTGTGCTCAATAAATATGATTGTCTGATTGACTGACTGATGTTTTCTCAGATACTGATTAATGAAACCAGAGGGAGAAGAAAAGAGAATGAGATTAATTTTACTAAACCGAGATCCCTCACTCCATTGATTCATTCATTCAGTTATATTTATTGAGCTCCTACTGTGTGCAGAGCACTGTTCTGAGCACTTGGAAAGTGCATTTCAAAACAGTTAGAGACAATCCCTACCCAACAACGGGCTCACAGTCTAGAAGGGAGAGACAGATAACAAAACATAACAAGTAGACAGGCATCAATGGCATTTGACAATTATCAAGTTAATTTGATCAGTGTAGACAGCCAAACAGGATTAGTAGATTTTCTCACCTGAAGTATTCAGTTTGAATGCCTAAATTCATAAAATTAGCCAGATAAGCACCATCTTTTTATATCTATTGGAATATGTGGACCTGGATATTGTGTTAGGATATTTAAAAATTCTGTAGGACTAACAAGATTTGATGTACTTCCCAGAAATAGATTTGCTGTCTCACCAAAATTTGGCAGAGGCTGTCATTTCATTGCATTTTGGATCACAACTAGTAGAAAGAAGGTTATATATTTGTTTCTGTTTTGGTGCCCTAAATGTGAATACAGTACCCTCCTTCGTGAATGGAGATAATTAACAACTGATTTAGCTCCCTTCTAAGATTTGCGTTATTTAGGTTAATGTAATAAAATTGTTATTCCTAGCCTAAATATGCATATTTAAGATTCTCTAAGTAAATACTGCACTTTTCTCTATCCATTCTGGGGAATTTTTAATAGCAATGTGTAAATATCCAGAGAGCTGGATTGTTTTCATTTGTTTTCTTATTCTCTATCCGATCTTTGTCCAGGAGCTTTTCCCTTGAGTCCTTTGCTGGGTTTCCTTTTGCCCTTTCAGATCAGTTCAATTTACCTGTCATATTCCTGAAATACTACTCAGTGGGAGGTCATTTATCCTGTCTCAAAAACAAACAAACAAAAAACCAATTAAGATGTTGACATCAATTTGCCTTCATGCAGAAAAAGCAGTAAGTTTAAGGTACAGCCTTCTTTATTGGGTTTTTGTGTATTCCCAGGAGTCTGTTTCACATTTGCGTTTGTAATGCGACACTAATTGCATAAAATAATATTTAAAATAAGGGATGCAGGGGTCAACAGTGCTCTTTCTTCTTGCCTTCAAGATTTTCTTTAGATTCCTTTCCTCTTTTTCTCGTCCAAATGTGTATCCTTGCAGTTTATCTCTATCTTCAGCTAATTTTGTTACTTTTTTTTTTTTTCTTTTTGTATCCCGAGCGGTGCACTAAACAGTTTGCTTAGATTTCATAAATATTAATAGTGTGCTATTATGCCCCAGTGTGCTAAAGCATTACTGAGGATTTTGTCCAAGGCACTTTATAATTTCATGCAGACCTGGAGCTGGGAGAAAAAGGGAAACTGACATTTTTAGAGTATAATATTTAAATGTTAATATTCTACCTCAAATAGTAATCAACTTCATTTTACTATGCTGCTATTGCTACTTGAATAGGAGTATTTTCATTCTCCAGTTGTGTCTTATCCCTATATTTTCTTTTATTTTATATAAGACCAAGATTAACCTGAAGTAGAGAGTCTATATTATGAATAAAAGAGTTGTCATGGATGGAACAGAGCTTCACTCATCTTTCTCCAAGGCTTTTATCTGGCTCTTAAACCTTCAGAGTAAAATTTCGATTCAGAATAAAAGACATGGGTGCTTATTCTCCTAAGAGACTTTGTGTACTGTACTATCACTTGTAAGATAGGGATTGAACCTTCTTTGTAACATCTCATAAAATATTTAGCGAACCATAAATGTTTAAGGCTGTTGCAGCTAAAATTTGTGCTTTGGGGAGGAAAAAAAAACCCATCTTTTATGTTTTTTAAAGTTCTCTGTTCTTCTTCAGTCTAACCCTCGTCAGGATTGCTACTAAGGAGTTTTGACAATTAGATAAAAAGCAGGAGAGGAGACCAAAGAAAAGAAATTTTTACTTTTCAGATTGTAGAGTATGGGCCTAGTAGTTAGAAGACCTGGGTTCTAATTCCAGCCCTGTTAACATACCTGCTTTGTGATCTTGGGTAAGTCACTTAAGTTCTCTGTGCATCCCCACAGCACCTGTATATATGTATATATGTTTGTACATATTTATTACTCTATTTATTTATTTTACTTGTACATATCTATTCTATTTATTTTATTTTGTTAGTACGTTTGATTTCGTTCTCTGTCTCCCCCTTTTAGACTGTGAGCCCACTGTTGGGTAGGGACTGTCTCTATATGTTGCCAACTTGTACTTCCCAAGTGCTTAGTACAGTGCTCTGCATACAGTAAGTGCTCAATAAATACGATTGATTGATTGATTGATTGATCAATTCCCTCATCTGTAAAATGGGGATTCAATACCTATTCTCTGTCCTACTTGGTCTGTGAGACCCATGTGGGACCTGATTACCTTGTATCTACCCTAGGGCTTAGTACAGTGCTTCGCACATAGTAAGCACTTAACAGATGCCACAATTATTATTATTCTTTAAAGATGAGTACCATCCCATGATTTCTGTTTTGCTGTTTTCTGGAGATTGTTGTATCTGCTATATTTTTTTTCACTAAGCAAGTCCAATTTTTAATCTCATCTGCAACACACCAGAATTGATTCTCCTCTCTACACATTGCTAGAGGTTAATTATAGAATAATCTTCATTAGGCCTCAAGACAGTACCCCATAAGAAGTTATTAGATGATGTTTTTCTTAAATTCTTGGATTTTAAAATTGAATGAAAAAGATTAGGAAACCAAAAATAGTTCAGTAACTAATGCCTCATTGTGAGACATTCAGTAAACTACCTGCAGAAGAGTCTGTCACATTCCACCTAATGCCTTTAAATCTGGGCCACTTGTCTAAGAAATTAAGTTCAAAAAGAGACACTACCCCCAAACTGACAGTAACCTAGGGGTGATCTGCTCTTGCCTGTAGTGTCATCACAGGCAGAAGAGCTTGGGTTTCCCTGGGAATGCTTTTGGGTTTTGATGAACAAAGAATGAAATCATTTTTACATTGTTGGGGGATAGGATGCCCTTCAGACTGATTTGGCTTGTTTAATGGGAAACATGATTACTTCCACCTTGTCTCCAACTCCCCCACTGCTCCACAACCCCAACCCAATCACTTTACTTCATAGTAGTCTATAACGATGATCTCTCACCCACAACCTCCTTCTGTCTGGCATGCCCTCCCACTTCATATCCTACAGACCAACACTCTCCATACCTTCAAAGCCTTATTAAAAGCACATCTTCTCCAAGGGGTGTTCCATAATAAGCCACTTATTTCCTGTTCTCCCACTGACTCCTACATTAACCTTGCACTAGGATTTGCACCCTTTATTCACCCCTCGCTAAGTCCTGTAGCACTTCTGTGTACAACCACAATTTAATTTACTGATTTATATTAAAGTTTGCCTCCCTCTCTATAGTGTAAGTTTGTTATGGTCAGGGAACATGTCTACAGCTCTGCTATATTGTACTCTCCCAAGCACGCAGTAAGCACTCAATAAATTTGCTTGTTTGATTGATTTGAATGTTTTAATACCGATCTGCTATATAAATATGCAGACATCATTTAACATGGTAATGTACATTGGGGAAAAATGTTATTTGAAGGGATGGGCATGAAGTCTTATTGTTATTATTATTATTATTATGGTGTTTGTAAAGCACTTACTTTGTATCGGGCACTGTACTAAGTGCAGGGGTGGATACAAGGAAATCAGTTTGGACACAGTCCCTGTCCCATGTGAGGTTCACAGTCTCAATCCCATTTTACAGATGAGGTAACTGAGGCCCAGAGAAGTGAAGTGACTTGCCAAAGGTCATACAGCAGACAAGTGGTGGAGCTGGGATTAGAACCCATGACCTTCTGTCACCCAGGTCCATACTCTATACACTTCACCAAGCTGCTTCTCTTCTTTTGAGAACCGCTTTATGAGACCAGCCCTAGGCTTTTAAGTTTAAGTTTAAGGCTTAAACTTTTAAGTTTAAGTAAATGTTCACATCATACCACAGGGACTTAAGCAGCTATGAAAACTGGGAAGAAGCAATCAGGAAAGTAAATACCTTAATTAAGTTCAACTTTATAGTACACTGTTTAAGACAAGAACATTATTATTCTTGGAATTATGGATATATGTAAGTCTGTATGAGTTCTTTAGAAGTAGTAGTAGTATTGAGAATCCACAGTACTAAGTGCTTGGAAAGTACAAAACAGAGAAGTTTCTTGCAGTTAGGGATCATGTCTACCTAATACATTGTATTGTAGTCTTCCAGGTATTTAGTACAGTACTTTGCTATATATTATAAATTATTTATTTATGTTAATGTCTGTCTCCCCATCCATACTGTAAGCTCACTGTGGGCATCAAACATATCTGCCAACTCTGTTTTACTGTACTCTCCTAAGCACTTAGTACACTGCTCTACTAAGTGCTCAGTAAATACCTCTGATGATAATACAGTGCTTTGCACACAGTAAGTGCCCATAAATGCCACTGATTAACTGAAGGAAGTGACAAATTCCTTGCCCACAAGGGGTTTATTACACTTTCAGGAGGGAGACTGAGACTCCCCTCCTTCCCTCCTGTCCTTCTCCACCTCTGCCCCCAGCTAAACTCAGTTTGGGTCCAGAGATACTGTGGCTGCTTCAGGTTCATCTGCCAGAGGTTAGATAATAATAACAATAATAATAATAATTGTGGTATTTGTACTCTGTGCCAGACACTGTACTAAGCACTGGGGTAGATATAAGCAAATTGGGTTGGATTCAGTCCCTGATCCACTTGGGGCTCACAGTCTCAATTCCCATTTTGCAGATGAGGTAACTGAGGCACAAAGAAGTGAAGTGACTTGCCCAAAGTCCACACAGCAGACAAGTGGCAGAGGGAGGATTAGAACCCATGACCTTCTGACTCCCAGTCCTATGCTCTATCCACTACACCTGGAGTGGAACTTCCATAGAGAAGTTAAGTAACTTGCACAAGTCACACAGCAAACAAGTGGCAGAGGGAGGATTAGAACCCACATCCTTCTGACTCCCAGGCCCATGCTCTATCCACCAGGTCATGCTGCTTTTTCTGCATCCATCATCGGGCATCCGGGAGGTTCTCTAAGTGCTATGGCCTATGCCATTTTTCCCCTACCAACTATGTGTTTTCATCTACCACTTCGGCAACCCCATTTAGCTTATTCCTCAGGTTTAATGGCTTTCATACTTATTTCTCAGATGCTGTAATTCTGTATACTGAGTCTGTTGTAATGTAGATAAGATGTCTAGAATGGTGATGGAGTTTCTTGTCACAAACGATGGATGAGCTGCAGTCCTGAAACTTCAGGACTTCTGGACTGAGAATCTGTGAAGAAGAATGGATTACAGTGCTAGTGGTTTTGGCAATATCACCAGCACTCTCTCATCCATGTCAGTTGTGTTACCAGAGTACTTTGTGGCCTGGAGTTTGAAGAGGCCTGAAGACTCACCAGGGCTGAAAACATTCTTTCCAAATTTGTTTTTTCTGGTTTTATTTTTTAATCATAAATCTCATCCAGGAAAAAAGACATACATCTCGGTTGGTTGAGGTGACCCTAGTAGCACTCTAAAATGGGGGAAAATTCCCATTCCACAGGATCAAACTTTTTAATTAGGGGCAGTGAAAGAATCAAAATCGAAAGTGGGGCATAAGAATGGCAAACAGAGTGAAAGCACGAGAAGGAATTTTGGAAAATTGGGTGCTGAACTCTTGCTTTAGAAAGAGGAAATACATTTACACTATTTTCTTTAGAGTGAACTGAAATTCCCCTTGCTTAAAGGATTTTCCTGTTTTAAATGTCCTTTCCCAGGTTTTCAGGAAGTTTACTGAGGGGGACCAAGACTTCCTTTTCACAAGTGTCAAGACTAGAAAAGGAATTTTCTTCCTTCCATTAGGTAATCCAGTTTTAGTGTTTAGGTAATTATTGTTATTAGGTAATAATAATAATAATAATGTTGGTATTTGTTAAGCCCTTACTATATGCCAAGCACTGTTCTAAGCTCTGGAAGTCCTTTAAGTAATAAGGCTATTAAATGCTTAGAAGAGTAGAATAGAAATAGTATAAATGAACCCTGACCTCAAGGAGCTTACAATATAGCAAGGAAGGAAAACACTAAAGTAAAATGCAGGTAGAAGGTATAAATAAATAGTGCTTAAGTGGAGTGGAAGTATTAAAGTGGCAGTTGGGGCAGATTAGAAATTAATTGGGAAAGACATCCTAGAGAGGATATGATCTTAGAAGAACTTTGAAGATGGAAAGAACTGAGGTCAGTTGGTTAAGGAGGAGGAGATTGGCCCAGGTACGTGGCTCAGTGGAAAGAGCATGGGCTTTGGAGTCAGAGGTCATGGGTTCAAATCCTGGCTCTGACAAATGTCAGCTGTGTGACTTTGGGCAAGTCACTTAACTTCTCTGTGCCTCAATTACCTCATCTGTAAAATGAGGATTAAGACTGTGAGCCCCCCATGGGACAACCTGAGCACCTTGTAACCTCCCCAGTGCTTAGAACAGTGCTTTGCACAAAGTAAGCACTTAATAAAGGCCAGCATCATTACTATTATTATTATTATATATGAGCAAGTGTCAGTGGCAGAATGAGGTACAGTGAGTAGGTTGGCTTCAGGGTAACAATGAGATTGAGCTGGAGTATAGTTTCAGAAGAGGGTGGTTAAGTACGAGGGAGACAGCTGGTTGACTATTTTCAAGTTAATGGTTAGAAAAATTTCTATTTGAGGCAGAGAGGAATGAGTGAACACTAAAGATTTTTGTTGAGTGAGGGCCTGTGTGCAGAATGACATTTTAGAAAAATGATGTCGGCAGTACAGTGCTTTAAAGCTTATGGTCAGGAATGGGCAACCTTTAGAAGATATGAAGGCTGAGAAAATGTGCAGTGTAACATTTAAGAGAATTGATCTAGGAAACAGTGAATTATTACCTAGAAAAGGGAGAGACTGGATGCAAGGAGGTTGGTGAGGAAGTTGATTCCATAGTCAAACCAGGACATGAAGAGCCTCTGGATCATCATGGTGGCTATTTTGATTAAGAGGAAGGGATAAATCCTGAAAATGTTGTGAGGAAGAAGCAATAGCAAATGTCCACTTTTTTCCATTTTTGAAAATTGATATTGGAGCCATAGTAAAATCTTTTCCAACTTTCTCCTTCATTGACTGAATGAATGCCATAATTTTCTTCAGTTCTAAAACTGTTCTAGCTTTTCAAGTGTTGCTAACATTGACAGTAGTTGGCAAAATATTTTCCAACTGCTTTGTTTTTAAGCACAAGCTGTTTAATATTAAAGAGGGGAAATAAAGCTATCTTCGTTCTGAAGCGCTCATTGAATTTATACCTGCAGTGAAGAGTTAGGAAAGTTCCAATATAATTAGGCACAGGCTGAAGATAAATTGAATTCATTTGTTCCTAGTTTACTATCTCTCAGAGAAAGCCAGAATGATCCATGAGATTGGATCCATGATCCATGAGATTGGGGTGAACTAATATTTTGTGAAAATATTTTGTGAAAAATCACAAAAATCCAGATTTGGTTGATTTTACTTCTACCCTTTCCACCTTACTCCACTTTGCTACTGTAGCTAAATTTTCGGGCTCATTTTTCTTCCCTTGTGAAAGAAATCTATGGCTTCAGCTGGTGCTCTCCTAAAACAAGTAGCAAAACCCTCTTTCTTAGCTTCCAGCAACCCCCTTCTATCTGTCCTTTGAATGCCACCCCCTCCCCCGGCTAGTCCTAGGTAGGAAATCATTAAGCTAATCCCTTTCAGGACTCCACCACTTACAAGGCCCCACACCCAGTTCTTCCTCTATAGACTACAAGCCTGGTCTACCATCTCTGTTATATTGTACTCTCCCAAGCACTAAGTACAGTGCTCTGCATGCAGAAAATGCTCAATAAACACAATTGATTGATTCTTGATGGGACCCAACAACCATGACTCTTGTTGGCATGTGAAATCCTCTGAAATCCAGGTATAAAGGAAACATACAGTGGAATGATGGCGGTGAGGGTGAGGGTGATGGTAAAATTTCAGCCATTGGCAGTCCAATGGAAGAGTCAATAGGTTTTCTAGGCTTCCGTTGGACAAGGTGGGTTTGATTTTCGGGGGAGATGATTTTTCCACAGGAAATACTGTTTTTGCCCAAATCTGCTCAGGGCAAAACCAACAGACCAGCACTAAAAGAAAGTTAGCAGCGCCTAAGTAAGGTAAACCAAACAAACGTCAGGTATCCACATACAACTACCCCTGGCTCTGGGCCTTTCTTGGTACTGTGCCTTTAAGCAGGTCTGTCAGATTATCAGATTCCACCTACCTGATCCCTGTCCTCCCACTGCTTTGTTGGACCAGGTGGTCTTAGGGCAATCTTCAGAGTCAAGCAAGCCAGTGGCAGGTTATGAAATGGAGGGAAGGTTCCAAAAGAAGCCAAAGTACATAATAATAATGATGGCATTTGTTAAGCGCTTACTATGTGCAAAGCACTGTTCTAAGCGCTGACTTATTTGGATGGATATGTACAGATGATGTCAGGACCACAGTGAGTTTTTGCACGCATGTTCAATGTATAACTGCTTGATTATATTTCATGGTGGGCAAAGTTGACTCAGCTGGCTTTTTCTCTGCTCTGTTGACCTTTCAGGCAAGGTTTCCAGAAGAAATGAATGTTGACTAAGGCCACGAAGGAGAGAGGGGGGCAGGCAGGTGGTTTGACAGATGCAGGGTGGAGTTGGTTCTAGGTGCATAGGCACAGATGAAGGCAATTAGGCAGTGGAGACAAGAAGCAGAAAAGAGCCAGTAAAAGCATTAGGAGGATGGAATCCACTAGGACCAAGGAGGAAGAGTGAAGATTGTATTTTGAACCGGGAGGCATGGAGAGAAGAAGAGTGGTAAGGAACTGTTCTAAGTGGGAGAGCTAAAAACATGTTCTAAGTGGGAGGTTGGGAGATCATCAAAGTGAGAACTGGGGATTTTGCATTGGGAATGATGGAAGATTGTGTTTTTAGTGTGCTCTGGAGTGGGATTGCCACTGAAAGGGTGCATTTCAGAGTTGCGGATTCTTATCCCCTAGGTCTTCCAGGCCACCAGGGGCTGCTCTGGCTCAGAACAGCTCCCTTCAGGAACACAGTATTTAGGCTGCTGGGAATGACCATACTTGAAATGAAGGGGCAAAGGAGCATTCATTCACTCAATCATATTTATTGAGTGCGTACTGTGTGCAGAGCACTGTAGTAAGCACTTGGGAAGTACAATTCAGCAATAAAGAGAGACAATCCCTGCCCACCCTGGGCTCGTGGTATGAACATGGGCCTGGGTGCCAGGGGACCTGGGTTCTAAAACCAGGTTCTCCATTTGCCTGCTCTATGATTTTGGGAAAGTCACTTCTCTGTGCCTCAGTTTCCTCTCCTATAAATGAGGATTTAATATCTGTTCTCCCTTGTACTTAGTGTGTGCCATGTGGAACAGGGACTGTGTCCACTGTCATTAATTTGTATCTACCACAATGCTTAGAATAGTGCTTGATGCATAGTAAGCACTTAACCATCATTATTAAATGGAAAGAAACAACAAATGGAGTTGAAAGATAGGAGCTCTTTTCCATAAATGTAAGAAGCACTTTGAAAGTAAATTCCAAAACAATTGACATTGCCGCTGGAGGATAACAGGCAATCAGAATGTAGACAGTTCTTCAAGAGAGCACTCTCTTCTGTCCCACTTGAAGATAATTACATCTGTTGAGATTTGTTGTTGTGCACTTTACAAAGCATTGTACAATCACTAAATCCTGTAGGGGATTCTTTCTTCTGCAAAAATCTTCCATAGCTTTCAAAAGGTGGAGCCAGTTATTAGTGGGGTGGGGAGGCGGAAAGGAATGATCTATTTTTTATTTTTGAGAAGTTAACATTCAGCCCAGACTTTTACTGGGATAAGACACTAAAACATGAGCAGAACTAATCAAGGCAGCTTTTCGTGGTGAATCAGTGAAATCGTTGACATATTAAAACACGATACTTTATGAATCCCAGAGTTCAGTGTTTCACTAAGGAAAGGGAGGGAATACACTTATCCAAAATTATCCTGCTAGTTGCAAGTCTGGATGGAGTTAATTAAAAAGAATAAATGGGAATGTCATGACCAACTATTACTAGGTAATATAAAGCTGGAGAGAAGATAAAGGCTCATGTCCCTCTGACAATTAACGTGGTAGACTACCGTCAGTTCTTTTCTAACACTGAATAGAGGGCATAGGTTCTGTAAATACCTGACAATCAATGATATTTACAGAACTCTTGTTATGTGCAGAGCCCTGTATTAATAATGATAACAATTATGGTATTTGTCAGTGCTTACTACGTGCCAGGCACTGTACTAAGTGCTAAGGTAGATACAAGGAAATCAGGTTGGACACAGTCCCTGTCCTCCGTGGGGCTCACAATCTCAATCCCCATTTGACAGATGAGATAACTTAGGCAGAGAGAAGTAAAGTGACTTACCCAAGGTCACACAGCAGACAAGTGGCAGAGCTGGGACTAGAACCCATGACGTCCTGACTCCCAGGCCCATGCTCTGTCCACTACATCATGCTGCAGCTCTTTAAAATAAAATAAGTATTATATGTTATCATGATGACTGTTAACTTCCAAGGAGTCTGGGAAGAATAATTTGGGACACTCCCAGTGAGACTTGTGTGGCAGGAATCAATCAAAAGTATTTCTTGGGTGCTGACTGTGTACCAAGCATTGTACTTGGCTCTTGGGAGAGTACAATACAATTCCTGTATATTTTTACCACAGCTCCAGTACTGCTGGTTTTCACTGAGGACCTTGCTGTTCCTACTGCTGGTCCCCTTCCCAAGATCCTTCTGTGGTCTGTGGTCCCTGCCTTCTGTGGGCATAATGTTGTGGGGCTGGATCAGAATCAGTGTGTCCAACTCAGGCTGGACACAGTCTCCGTCCCACATGGGGCTCACAGTCTTAATACCCATTTTCCAGATGAGGGAACTGAGGCCCAGAGAAATGAAGTGACTTGCCCAAAGTCACACAGCTGGCCAGTAGCGGAGCTGGAATTAGAGCCCATGACCTTCTGATTCCCAGGCCCATGCCCTAGCCACTATGCTTTACCAAGTGTTTACTGTGTGCAGAGTATGTACTAAGTGCTGGAAGAAAATACAACACAATCTTACACAAGCTAAGACTATAAATGGGGAGAGGAGACTGGAGGAATATAAAGAGGGATGAAGCAGTAAAAGCAACATAAAAGACAAGGGATTGATGCTTTCAGGGCTGAACGACATTTCCTTAAAAGCATTTATTGTCAGAAAAGCAGCATGGCGTAGTTGGGGGAGCATGTGCTTGGAAGTCAGAGAATGTGGGTTCTAATCCCAGCTCTGCCACTTGTCTGCTGTGTGACCTTGGGCAGCCACTTAACCTCTCTGTTCATCAGTTACCTCATCTGTAAAATGAGGATTAAGACTGTGAGCCCCTTGTGGGACAACCTGATTACCTTGTATCTACTCCAGTGCTTAGAACAGTGCTTGGCATATAGCAAGCACTTAACAAATGCCATCATTATTATCTGCCCTACCTCCTTCCCCTCCCCACAGCACTTGTATATATATTTGTACTGATTTATTACTCTATTTATTTTACTTGTACATATTTACTATTCTATTTATTTTGTTAATGATGTGCATCTAGCTATAATTCTATCTATTCTGACGATTTTGACACCTGTCTACATGTTTTGTTTTGTTGTCTGTCTCCCCTTTCTAGAATGTGAGCTCAATGTTGGGTAGGGACTGTCTCTATATGTTGCCGACTTGTACTTCCCAAGCGCTTAGTACAGTGCTGTGCACACAGTAAGCGCTCAATAAATACAATTGAATGAATGAATGAATGAATTTATTGTCAGTTTGTCCTGAGCTAGAAACTGTTCAGGGTGTGTTAAACCCAGTCCCTGCTCACTAAGATTCTGCATTTTCAGGAGTTACGAGTGGGAAAGGATTCAGGCAAGTTACATATTTAGATAGGGTTGGGCCAGGGTATATAATTAGGGATGAGTTCATGAGGAGATGGAGTTTGAGAAGCTGTTCCTAAGGAGGAAGAATAAGTGATAGAAAGCTTAGGGTCCTGTATAATGAATAGAGTAGCCACCAAAAATACCTGGGAATATTGAGACATTGAGACATGGACCTTACATATGTTATGCCAGGCATACAGCATAGCAACATGATGTCATATGTCAGGATTGTTTGAAATAAAGCCATTTTCTGGGGTGAATCCTGACTCATCCTACCCCTAACTTCCCCAGGAGCATTTCAAGTCCCCTTACAGGTCTGTGTGAATATGAACACTGGGTCTGAGCTGTGGAAGTCAGAGGCAGAAGGCTGTATACTTAAAAATGAAACTACTGGACATAAAGACAATCCAGTCCCTCTCTCATCCACACAGGAGACACATCAATTGAAAACCAGACAGTCCATTGTGTCACTAACTGGTCCTCTGACCATCTTGGTTGTGGAGACAGATGGTCAATACAGTCTTCTAGAGGGCATTTTTGGGTAGGGACTATCTCTATATGTTGCTGACTTGTACTTCCCAAGTGCTTAATACAGTGCTCTGCACACAGTAAATGCTCAACACATACAATTGATTGAACTTGTGAGCTTACATGAGATGATTGGATCAAGAAGGATGCCACTAGACTGTAAACTAGTCGTGGGCCAGGAATGGGTCTGCTTATTGTTATGTTGTAATCTGCTAAACTCTCAGTACAGTTCTCTACACACAGTAAGCACCCAATAAGTATGATTGAATGAATGCATGCCAAGAGATTCATCAAGAGGAAAATAAAGGAAGCAAAAGGGGAGAAGGAAGAAACCAGGAAATACAAAGGTAGCAGGTGAAAGGCTTTGGAGTTCCGTGAGAAGAAATGAATCCTGATCCTAGGAGAAAAGATAAAAGGAATCATAGCTGGTTCATGGGAGGAGAGTGGCTTGAGGCCAAATGAAAGGCAAAGAGGATAGCTTTGACATTGGAATAGAGGAAAATTGGAGGCTAGGTCATGATGAATCTGGAGAAAATACAGTAACTAACCAGTAATTAATAATAATGATGGCATTTATTAAGTGCTTACTATGTGCAAAGCACTGTTCTAAGCACTGGGGAGGTTACAAGTTGATCAGGTTGTCCCACGGGGGGCTCATAGTTTTCATCCCCATTTTACAGGTGAGGTAACTGAGGCTCAGAGAAATTAAGTGACTTGCCCAAAGTCACACAGCTGACAAATGGTGGCGCTGGGATTTGAACCCATGACCTCTGACTCCAAAGCCCAGGCTCTTTCCGCTGAGCCATGCTGCTTCAGCCTCAAACATTAATTAGTAATGTTTGTATCTATTTGACAATTTGGTCCTTCTCAGCAGGCATTTGTGTGGCAGAGGCTCTTTCAAAATGAATTTCTATGACAGTTTAAAGGACTATGGACCATCTCATTTTAGGTTAGTGGAAATGAGTTCAGTGAAAAAAGGCATCTTTCTTTGCCCAGCCATTTTGAATAAATGACAAACTCTCCTCAGGTGAGAAAATTTAGCACCAATTATCCTCCCCCACTACTGACACCTGTTCACCTGTTTTAAAATTTCATTCTTGTCTCTTGGATTTTTAAAAGGTGAAGCAGAAGCTTGGAGGACAATAAAAGGGGACACATGGCAGTAAGGATTTTTGAGATTTCATAAATGTCTTTAAAAAGTAAACTTCAGTCAATTAGGAAGTTCTTTTTTGTCTTCCATCATTAAATTAACTGAATCGTGTAATAAAATATTCAGTGGAGACTGCAGTGCTCATTCTGACTTGCACTGCTGTTTTAATTATGCACAGCTTGAAAATCTACCCAATTAATCACTATTATAAATAAAATGGAGAAAATAAGGGAAGAAAACAAGCCATTCTTTTCCATTTTGTCTTTAATATCTGACATAATTTCTAATGTTTAATCATTTCCTGTTACCCTCAGAAGCACATGAGCACTTATTCTGTGGTGAGAAATCACTTTGTATGAGAAACTGCAGTAAGCTTTGGTTTGCCCAGCTTTTCCATCAGTTCTCTATGGATGTAGCTTGGTTGAATGAATGAGGCTGGTGGGGAGAGATGGAGACTCTATTTTTTGCCCAATAGGCATTGAATTACATATGGACAGCTTGTTTCTGTAGTTTCATACCTAAGAGCATTAAAAGAAAGGTTACCAACTGTTGATAAATTCATGGGTAGGCCAAAGAAGTTGAAATAGGTCACATTTGTAAAGTTCATTCACAATTTTATATTTCTGTAAACATGGGTGTCCACCACAACAAGGTTGCCACAGGAGGGACTTCTGAGATGACAGCCACTGCTTCACCAGTGGTTATGCCACCTCCACCTCATTTAAAGTGACAGGTGCCTAGATGTCAGAATTGCCAAAATGCTGAGCATGATTTTTATAAACAGGTTTTGCTATGAAAACAGCCATCTGACACCTGCCCCCCATCCTCAATCTCTCAAAGTCTGGTCTCTGACACTTCTGATCTCTCAGTATAAAAATTTGAAAGTCAGTAAAATTCCTACTGTTTTTAATAACAATTAATATTATTATTATTAATAATAATAATAATAATAATTGTGGTATTTGATAAGCACCTACTATGTGCCAGGGATATTCATTCATTCAATCATATTTATTGAGCACTTACTGTGTGCAGAGCACTGTACTAAGCACTTGGGTAGTACAAGTTGGCAACATATAGAGATGGTCCATACCCAACAACAGGCTCACAGTCTAGAAGGGGGAGACAGACAACAAAACAAAACATGTAGACAGGTCAAAATCATCAGAACAAATGGAATTAATCAATCAATCAATCGTATTTATTGAGCACTTACTGTGTGCAGAGCACTGTACTAAGCGCTTGGGAAGTACAAATTGGCAACGTATAGAGACAGTCCCTACCCAACAGTGGGCTCACAGTTTAAAAATTATACCTATATGCACATCATTAACAAAATAAATAGAATAGTAAATATGTACAAGTAAAATGAATAGAGTAATAAATCTGTACAAAGATATATAGATGTGCTGTGGGGAGGGGAAGGAGGTAGGGCGGGGGGGATGTGGAGGGGAAGAGGAGAGAGGGGGCTCAGTCTGGGAAGGCCTATATAGCTTGTGGATATACACAAGCTAAATGGGTTAGACACAAGATAAATGGGTTAGATACAGTCCCTGTCCCACATAGGGCTCACAGTCCTTATCCAGCTTTACAGATGAGGGCACTGGGGCCCAGAGAAGTGAAGTGATTTGCCCGAGATCTTGCAGCAGACAAGTGGAGGATCCCAGATTAGAACTCATGACTTCTGACTCCTAGGCCTATGTCTATCCACTATGTCATTGGCAATCTAGTTTGAAATGTCACTTAAAATGGCAAACATGAGGTCTGTTATTCATCTCTACCAATCATTTATGTGGAAGGGAAAACCATTTTTTCAATGGCATTTGTTATGTGCTTACTATGTGCCAGCTACTGTTCTAAGCACTGGGGTAGACACAAGATAATCAGGTTGGACAAAGTTCATGTCCCACATGAGGCTCACAATCTTAATCCCTAATTTTACAGAAGAGGTAACTGAGGTCCAGAGAAGTTAAGTGAGTTGTGCCAGGTCACACAGCAGACAAGTGGTGGATCTGGGACTAGAATCTAGGTGCTTCTGACTCCCAGACCTGTGCTCTATCCGCTACGCCATGCTGCTTCTCCAATATTGTGACTCTTATTTTAGATACTGTGATGGGGTATATATTATGGTTAGCTAGTGGACAAACTGAGACAGATTTGGGAATAATTTGCATAGAGCGTGAGTGTAAATTGAGAAGAGACGGGGACACAGAACTAGGCCTTGACATGCACAGTTAGGTAGGTGATTAGAGGCAGAGGAAGAACCTGAAAATGAGATTGGTAAATGTTGGAAAGAGAAAGAAGAAAATAAAATAGGCATGACACAGTCATAATATGTTCCTGGTAGATATGGCTGAATCATGAAGGATTACATCAAGGGGTACACTTTCCTATAGACTTACATGTAAATATGTTAGTTGCTGTTCTAGCATCAGCCTTGAAATAATGACCAGACCTCACAGCTAAGCAAAATTACCCTGTAAATCCTATTCTGCCAGCCACATGCCTTTATTTATTCTCCTCCCTTTTTCTAGGAGCTTCACTGACCCCTATATGCTAAATAAGACCCTGTCTTTCCACTCAACCCCACAGTTCTGGTATTTTCTTGTTTTTGAACTTTGTTCATGGCAACAGCTATTGCTGCCTGTGTGGCTAGCTCCATGGTGTCTCCTCCTCTGCACTGCCACCCCATCAACTGTGAGCTCACTGTGGGCAGGGATTGTCACTCTTCACTGCTATATTGTACTTTCCCAAGTGCTTAGTACAGTGCTCTGAACATAGTAAGCACTTAATAAATGATTGAATGAATGAATGAATTCCTTTTCCCAAATCTTCCCAGTCCCAGCCAGGAGTTAGAAGGTAAAATTGGGCGAGTGATAATACCAACAGCAATGGCCGTTGCACCCACCCATCCCAAGGCTATCCCCATCTCCCAGAGGTGGGGCTATACAGGGGAAATCGGGGACAATGCTAAGAAGGACAATAAACCTACACACTTTGCTTCTCTACCACCAATCTATTCACTGTTCCTCAGTCTTATCTTTCTCGCCTTGGCCACTTCCTTCTTCTGGCCTGGGACTTCGTCCCCTTTCATATCTGACAAGTCACCACTTTCCCCACCTTCAAAGCCCTACTAAAAGTATATCTCCTCCAAGAGAAGCAGTGTGGCCTAGTGGAAAGAATACAGGCCTGGGTGTCAAACGACCTGGGTTCTAATCCTGACTCTTCCATATGTCTGCTGTGTGACTTTGAGCAAGTCACTTTTTTTTCTCTATTTCTCACATCTGTAAAACGGGGATTAAGAACATGAGCTCCATGTTGTGTACGGACTGCATCCAAGCTGATTATCTTGTATCTGCCTTATCACTTAGTACAGTGCCTGACATGTAGTAAGTGCTTAAAAATCATAAAAAAGGGAAAAATAGGCCTTCCCAGACTAAGTCCTCACTTCCCTAAGTCCTCCTTTCTACATTACCTAAGCACTTGGATCTGCATCCATGAAGCACTTTGATATCCACCCCATCTCCAGCTCCATGAAACTTCTGTACATGACCATCTATAATGTATTTTATTGTCTGCCTTCCACTCTGTTCGGTTCCTGTGGGAAGGATTCGTGTTTACCTACTTTTTTATTGTATTCTCCCAAGCATGTTAGTGCAATGTTCTGCACACAGCAAACATTCAATAAATACCATTGATTGAGAGAAGTCATGCTTGCTAACTGGTACAGGGCTGGGGAAACCTGCTGGAAAGACATGCATCGAGGGGTCTTGTGGATTTAAGTGTAGGAACAAGGGCTCCCACGGTTTTCAGCAATGGGCTTCATGGCTTGCGGAGGCAGTGTCAGCCCATGAAGCCTAAGGTGGGTTGGAGTGATGCCATGTGACTCACAAGTTTAAAAATACTGGCACATGAGGAGAGATGGAGAAGGTGGGGCAGGCAAATTTGATGGGAGCCGTGGGGGTGATGGTTGTAAAAATGCTTGGAACAGAAGGCATTGGAAAAGGAGCTGGCCAAGGGGATGGAGGGGAAGGGAGGAATTTGACTACTCTGCAGGTATTGAACATAATGTTGAGAGGTGTGTTTCACAGATTCTGTGTTCCATTACCAAATAACGTGTAATGTAGCTCTGAGTTTTTGTATTGTGGGCATTCGGACCTGGGGGTATGCCTGTACTTTGTATTTATTTAGCAATCTTCTTGCAAGGAGCTGAGAGTGCCAGAAAAACACATCTCATTCATTTTTAAAACAGCCCTGTAAGGCAGGTGACAAGAATTATTGTTCCCACCAACTCAGATTGGAAAACAGAGAACAGTTTACATGGTTTAGCCAAGATCTTATTTTTCCCTTTAATAATAATAATAATAATAATAATAATGACATTTATTAAGTGCTTACTATGTGCAAAGCACTGTTCTAAGCACTGGGGAGGTTACAAGGTGATCAGGTTGTCCCACGGGGGGCTCACAGTCTTAATCCCCATTTTCCAGATGAGGTAACTGAGGCACAGAGAAGTTAAGTGACTTGCCCAAAGTCACACAGTTGACAATTGGCGGAGCTGGGATTTGAACCCATGACCTCTGACTCCAAAGCCCGGGCTCTTTCCACTGAGCCATGCTGCTTTAGTACCCCTTTGTTATAATAGTTTTTTTACAGTGATTTACTCTGAATTCCAAAAAATGCTTGCATGTTTGTAGATTAACAAGTCTTTTACTGCTTAATTTCGATCCAGTGCTACATAGCTAGCTGAGCTAGCTGATAACTTGTGTCTATGGAGTTGTATGAAGAGCCACTGAACTGCGCAAAAGCATTCTACTTTTGAAGCCAAATTCAGATGTGATAATACTGATAGTCTTATGGATAAAACATTCTGTCTATTTTAGGTCCACAAGAATGCAATTCTGACTTATTTCCCCTTTAGACCTACCCAGGATAAACTGTTGAAAAGATTAATCAACAACTGTACTCTTTTATAAAGGAACAGAATGCCAATCCAAGGCTTGAGTGCTCTGATGGTTTCAGAAAGCAGAGATCTATCACATTAGATATCTTTGATGAGTCCAGTGAGTCTGGGAGTTTTCCTTTGTTTTTATTTGCAAATTGTATTGGGTGCTGGGGTGTTCTGAGGAAGTCAAGGCCACAGGCAATTGTTCAGTAGTGCTGGTACATATATTAAATCATATTTATTGAATACTGTGTACAGAGCACTGTACTAAGTGCTTGGGAAAGTACAATACAACAATAAAGTGGCATTCCCTGCCCATAATTGTCATAGGTTACTTCTTGAACAAAGAATGTACAGTTTTTCATTTGTTTCATGGAGTCCTTCACATCCAACCATCCTCCTATCTCCTGTGATTCTGTTAATTGGTCATCTCAAATCCAGTTCAAGTTCAATTATATTCAAGTTTCCCCTCTGCCTTAGTTCCTTTTCTTCCCTTTAGGGGATGGCTACAGTGGAAACTACTACCCTAGCCCATATTGACGGATCAAGAGATGTCAGGATGGCCATTCTGGGAGGCCATTGTGATTGAATCATCTGGGCTCTCTAAGTCCAGAGTGATCCCCAGGTGTCTAGCTATCTGAGGTGACCACACACTTAGCTGACTTCAGCAGAATCCTGAGGTGTAAGGTGTGCCCTATGTTGCTAGTCTGCTTGAGCTGCACAACTTGACAAACTACAATGTTTAAAGCCACTGATTCTTTATCTTACTGTGGCTAACATTCATTCATTCAGTCATATTTATTGAGCACTCACTGTGTGCAGAGCACTGTACAACGCACTTGGGAAGTACATGTCGGCAACATATAGAGACAGTCCCTACCCAACAATGGGCTCACAGTCTAGAAGAGGGAGACAGAAAACAAAACAAAACATGTAGACCGGTGTCAAAATCATCAGAACAAATAGAATTATAGCTATATTCACATCATTAACCAAATAAATAGAACAGTAAATATGTACAAGTAAAATAGAGTAATAAATCTGTACAAACATATATAAGTGCTGTGGGGAGGGGAAGGAGGTAGGGAGGAGAGAAAAAAGGGGGCTCAGTCTGGTAAGAGGAGCAGCGTGGCTCAGTGGAAAGAGCCCGGGCTTTGGAGTCAGTGGTCACGGGTTCATATCCCAGCTCCACCAAATGTCAGCTGTATGACCGTGGGCAAGTCACTTAACTTCTCTGGGCCTCAGTTACCTCATCTGTAAAATGGGGATGAAGACTGTGAGCCCCCCGTGGGACAACCCAATCACCTTGTAATCTCTCCAGTGCTTAGAACAGTGCTTTGCACATAGTAAGCCCTTAGTAAATGCCATCATTATTTATTATTTATTTATTCCAGGCCAGGGGAAGGATGTGGGCCGGGGGTAGACGGCGGGACAGGCGAGAACGAGGCACAGTGAGGAGGTTAGCGGCAGTTTGAATACCTGCAAGAAAGCACGAAAGTAGATGATTCATTAAGCTATCAAGAAAAATGTAAGGTTCCTTATATTTTGTGAAGCTAAATGTGACATTTGGTCCTGATTTGGGACCAAAAATATTAGCTGGCAGTAACCTTTGCTCCGGAATGACTTTAAATTGGCAAGACATAAAAGCTGCTTCTACCTTAACAAAGTCAAGTGCATTGTAATCTCCACTCAAGGGCTGATGAGGATTTGGAAAGGCTCATTCTGTCCTGGCCATTCACAAGGAATCAATGACAGCATTTCCTGCAAATGCCACTGGAGTGGTGCAGCAGAGTTGTTTGGGAGAGGCCTTCATTGGAAATATCTAAATGTCTCCTTGAGTTGTTATTCAGATGGGGAAAACCTAGCCCATATATTTAACCTCAAACCATATGTTCCTCAGTGCTGACCTCATCAACTCTACATCAGTCAAGCACCGTACTTAGCATTTGGGAGAGTCCAAGTCAGTAGAGTTGGTAGATCCGATCCCTGACCACAAGAAGCTGTACATGCTTTGCATTTCAGCCAGTCTTGCTTTGGAAGGGAAATGTTCCTCCTGTTCTGCCATAAATTAAGCAGATTGATATGGAGCAAGCCTTAAGAGGGCCAATATGGGGCTTTTCATCACTGAAATGTCATTTTATTGAATCTCCCGATTCTGCTGCCTCTATTTTCATTTACCTATGGAAACCTGAGTGCTACATTAAGCTCCCACAGTTACCATTTGTTTGACAAATGTATCTCCCTGTACTTGGAGCTGTCACCTGACATCCAAGAGAGCAATCAGCAGTCCTCACAGTTCTTTCGTTCTTTCCGTCCCATTCATTTCTGATTTGCATCCATCAGGAAAGGTTGTTGCCTAAATGTTTTTAAATCATCTCTTGGATTAACTTTCTAAAACAAGAAAGCAGTAGGCTTCTCTCCAGAGGATGAAGGAAGTTGGGCATCTGAAATGAAGCCTCCCAACAAAGAAAGAAAATTTCCAAATAAATTCTTTATCAGATTGCTTAGTACCACAATACCACAATTGGGTCCACAGACTGCCCAAGAACATCAGTGAGCCACAAAAGAATTCCATTTTTCAATTAATGAAAATTGTGGATACTTAGCTCCTGACTGTGGGATGGGTCATTTTATGATTAGGAGCAGTCTATTTTAGTAAAATTATTTGGCTCAATCTTAAATTCAAAATCATGGCTTTTCTGGAGTTTTTAGGGGGTGTTCTCCTAAATTATTATTATTATTTTATCATTATTATTGTATTTTAAGGACTTAATATGTGCCAAGTACTATATTAAGTGCTGGGGTAGGCTAAGCAGGTCAGATACAGTCCCTGTCCCAAATGGGCTCACAGTCTAAGAAGGAGGAAGAACAGACATTAAATCCCCATTTTGTAGATGAGGTAACTGAGACACAGAAAGTTTAATTTCTTTCACAGGGTCATAAAACGGATATACGGTGGATCCAAGGATGGAACACAGGTCCTCTGATCCCTAGGCTAGGCTCTTTCCACTGGGCTATGCCACTTTAGCATTGGCTACTTTGGGAAGTCCCTTGTTTCTTAGCAAATTGAAGTCACTCTTGTCAAGAGACCATGAATAAGATAAAATTAAGAAGGTCTCAGAATTTTGGAGAGCTTTTGTAATCTCCAACCTCTTTCCTTGGCCTGACATGATCAAAAGAGGAAATCTGGAATTCAGAGTTATTTTCTTTGTAGGCTCTTGAGAACAGGGATCATGTCTAGTAACTCCATTGTGCTGTACTATCCCGAGTGCTTAATGCAGTGTTCTACACATACCATGATTGATTGATTGGGTAAAACAGTGCAGGCCAAACTAAGGTTTGCAATCTGATATGAGGATTACAGAAGAAAAATTAACTTGTTCACTTCCATGTTCCTTCTGAACTACTAAAAATAATTATGGGTGGAAGGGATTTTGTTTTCACAGTAAACAAGTTTATTGTCCTCATTAGGATGTTTGTCATACCAGGCAGGAATATTGTTTACTTTGTGAATGAGCTAGAGGGTATTCAGGTTGGGTGTGTATATCCCTCTCTAAACTGTAAGCTCCTGTGATCAGGGATCCAGTCTACCAACTGTTTTGTACTTTCCCAAGCACTTAATATAGTGCTCTGCCCATATGTGTTTAATGCTCAGTAAATGCCATTGATTGGTTGAGCTCTGATTCTTTACATAGCATGCCTAAACCTACTCAGGCAGCGTAAGCTGGAGACTGCTAGATAGCCCAGCCAAACTCTTCAGGAACAAGTTGCTTCCTTTAAAACACTAACATCCATCAGTCAATCAATAGTATTTATTAAGCACCCACTGTGTGCAGAGCTCTGTACTAAACATTTGGAAAACTACAGTAGAGTTTGCAGACAAGATCTCTGTCCTCAAGGAGCTTACAGTCCAACAAGGAAGACAGAAACTCAGAAACATTTTATGGAGGAGAGAGCAATAGAATATGAAGATATGTGCATAACTGCTAAGGATTTGGGAGGAATGTCAAAGCACAAATGCTTAAATAATGGGGAAGTGGGAGCTGGAGGGGATATAGGATAGGGAGGTGAAAGATTAAGCAGGGAAGACCTCCAGGAGATGGTATGATTTCAGAAGGGTTTAGTTGAGACAAGTGCAAACAGACTGATGATGAGACATAAGTGGCTACTTATAAACAAATGGGAAGTCTCTTAGAAGATAAACTGCTTATTGGGAATAAACTGCTAGCTGGGAGATGGAATATTACCTCTTTTAGGCCTCAATGGCATCATTTAGTAAAGGACAGTTTCATGCAGTAAATGGTAAGATATAATGGAAAGATACTGCTTTAGGATATTAAATGATACCCTAGTTACTTGAAAGAAATAATACTCCTTCCCAAGGTGCCTAAGTTACTCTCAGTAAAGTAGCTTACTCACTAAGTGAATACAGGTCTAGGTGTAATAAATATGCCAAGTGTAGTGCATGCTTTGTTTTAAACGGTGGTGCTCTGCACTTCAGCTATTCTTTCAAAATCAAACTTAATCTCAGAGAAAGCTTTTATGAAACCCCAGGACCATGATGTAACAAATCTGTGACTTTCCTGAGGAGAAGCTTCTTTGTTGTTTCAGTCATTCTGCCTTAGTTCTGAGTTGTGCTGATCAGCTTGAGGAACTCTCTTTGAAGCCATTGGGAATGTAGAACATGGATCAGAGCTCAGGGAGGTAAAGGGAGAGAGTATGCAGTGCAAGGAGAAATAGAAATCTATCAGTTGGGATAAAGTCACAGATATCCAAAAAAATAATATTTGGTAAGAGAGAGCTTAAACTGATTTAAGGATAAAGGGATATTTTAAAATTTTAATAACTTCCTGGTAGATTATTTGGAGTATTAAAGGTTGGGAGCAGACCAGAGCAGTAGGTGGAAGGTGATATTCTGGTTGAGGCAGGCGCTTTAAGACCTGGGGAAGATTACATTAGGAAAGGAGCATTTTAATAGTTGCCTTCCTTATGAATTCAGCTTCCCCCACCAGAATAAGAAATAAAATCAAACCAGGAGAATTAAAAGGAGAAAGTTCAGCTATGTAACCTCAGGTTTAGAATTAAAACTAGAAAAGCACAGTGGCCATTGTTTGCTTTTTTAGCATGTTGACTTTATTATTCTAGAGGATTTGGGAAAATGTCCAGTGAATTTGGGTCCATAAAGCTATGTGCCCAGGACTGCTTGAAACCTAAAATCAGGGAATTTGGGAGGATATATGTAGTCATCCCAGCCCTTCCCATAGCTTCCACTCTCAGATAATTATGGTATCTGTTAAGCACTTATTGTATGCCAGGTACTCTACTAAGCACTGGGGTAGATAAAAGCAAATTAGGTTGGAAAGAGTCCCTGCCCCATGTGGGGCTCACTGTCTCAATCCTCATTTTACAGATGAGGTAACTGAGGCCCAGAGATGTTAAGTGACTTGCCCAAGGTCACACAGCAGACAGGTGGCAGAGATGCGATTAGAATTCATGTCCTTCTGACTCCCAGGCCCTTGTTCTATCAACTGTGCCATGCTGTTTCTCGATTGACAGTGCTGCAGGGAGTTTGGTAGAGGGGAAAGGGGAAAAGGGAGGAAAGGAGAATGGAAGAATACTGGGTGTTTACTGTGTGCAGAGCACTGTACTAAGCACTTGGTAAAGTACAATACAATAGAGTTGAGATGTGATTCCTGCTTTCAAGGAGCTTACAGTCTACAAGGGAGATAAACCTTTAAATAAATTAAAGAGAGGGGAAATAGTAGAATATAAGGATATGTATGTGAGTGCTGTGGGTTGGGGTGAGTATCAGAGTGTTAAGGGATTCACAACCAAGTGCATAGGTGCTGCAGCAGGGAGAGTGGATAGGGGAAAGGAAGGTTTAGTCTGGGAAGACTACCTGGAAGTGATAGGATTTTATAGGAGGCTTTTGAAATGGGGGGAGTGGTGGTCGGAGATGAAGGGAAAGGGTCTTCCAGTCATGAGAGAGGATGTGGACAAGGGGTAAGTGGTGGTATAGATGAGACCAGAGTGCAGAGAGCTGATTGGTGATAGAGGAGCAGAGTATGTGCATTGGGTTGTATAAAGATAGCGATGAGGTAAATCTGGGTTCTAATCCCAACTCCACCACTTGTTTGCTGTGTGACCTTGGACAAATAACTTCATTTCTCTATGCCTCAGTTACCTCATCTGTAAAATGGGGTTTAAGATTTTGAGCCCAATGTGGGACAGGGACTGAGTCTGACCTGATTACCTTGTATCTACCCCAGCGCATGTGGGACAGGGACTGAGTGTGACCTGATTACCTTGTATCTACCCCAGCGCTTAGAACAGTGTTTGACACATAGTATGGACTTAGAAATATCATCAAATATCATCATGAGGTAAGGTAGGCTGGAGAGAGCTGATTGAGTGTCTTAAAGCCAGTGGTAAGGAGGAAGATGTCATAGAAGAAAAGGTGAATCAGATTTTATTTCTGGCACTTCTGTTACTCTGTGAAGAATGTATAAACAATTGATAAAGGTTGTGCACTGAGAGTTAAGCTTCAATCATTTAGTGACTGAGGTTGAATGTAAAAAAAAAAACCCAAAACAGATACATGGAGTCCATTTGGATTAAGTTTTTTTTAAAGTATGATCAAGAGGATGCTTTGTTTGTTTATAGCTGAATAAAAATAGATCCATTCCCCCCTGTTTTGGATGCCTGTAAAATATTTAAGTAGAGCAAAAGAACATCAGATGGCACAGTGCATCATATTAAACCAACATAACTTGCACTTCTTCAGAATTTCTAATTTTCCTTTTCTAAACTCTTTTTCATGAAGTCGAAACTCCTCATCACAACTTAGGTATTGTTCAGTCCTGATAGTCCAGGTGATTTGTGAGCAGACTTTAACACGGGTTTTAAGTCTCTCCAAGGTAAAGAGCCTTTTTCCATTCCTAATTCTTCAAAACTGAATGGCTTTCAATGGTTTTCACTGTATTTTCAAAGTAACAACAACAAAATCCTCTGGGCAGAAAGCAAACATAAGCATGCTTCAACTAAGTAGATGGCTGACAAAGATTTAGAAGAGCTAAGGGGAAGGACACCAGCCCCGAGCTTGGAAATTGGGCTGGGAATATGGTTGCAGGATCAGAATCCTGGGACATTGGAAGAAAACAACTCATGTGGTTGGGGCTCCAGTGACACGAAAGTAGCTGCAGGATTCAACATCTGGTTTTGATTTAAATACTCTGATTGCAGCAGAAGGCCTGGTGGGACTTTGCCATTGATGTTGAAGGTTTCTGACTGAAGAACCACCTGGAGTATCTCATGGGATGGACAGACTCAGCAAGAATCTGGAAAATGGCTGGCTCCTCTGGGCTGTGAAGACAGTAGAAGCTACTGAGGTGGCTACCCTGGTAACCTCTGGCCAGTGTCTGACCCCATGACACAGTAGTAACACTTCAGTAACACAGTAGCAGGCACTTTGGTTGTGAACAGTTTCTATATAGAAAATTCTTCCTTACACTTTGCAAAGTACATCATCCCTATCTGCCTACCTACTTTCCCAGCATGAGCTTGCCTGTAAGGGATGAGAGACTTCAAGTAGTGCTAGCCCTCCTGCAGTCTCTCAATCCCAAAGTCTTCATGACCAGATGGAAACCTTTCTATCATGTAAACATAAAGTACTATCCATCTCCACTTTGAGAAAATACTTTTTTTGCCCCATTTCAGGAAGTATTTCCTATTACCCATCTATTTTTTATCATTGGAGCTTATAATAATAACTGTGGTATTTTTAAGCACTTACTATGTGCCAAGCACTGGGATAGATACAGTGTAATCAGTTTGAACACAGTACTGCGTCATGGTTTATTTGCATAGAGCACAGGCCTGGGAGTCAGAAGGATCTGGGTTCTAATTTGAGCTCTGCCACTTGTCTGTTGTGTGACCTTGGGCAACTCATTTCACTTCTCTGGGCCTTTCTTGCCTCATCTTTGAAATGGGGATTGAAACTGTAAGGCCCACGTAGGACAGGAACTGTATCCAAACCAATTGACTGGTATCCATCCCAGTGCTTAGAACAGTGCCTGACCATAGTAAGCAGCTTGTGAAGCAGCTTGTGGAGTAGGGGTAAATGGTCTGTCTCTGAATTCAGAGGTTGTCGGTTCAATCCTGGCGGTTGGTCTGTAAATACAATGTGTGTGTGTGTGTGTGTGTGTGTGTGTGTGTATGCACCTGTATAGAGATAAGTATTGTAAGGTGTAAATACAATGGTGTGTGTAAGCGTTTGCATAAAGTAAAATAAAGTTGTAAATGTACATGCGCACCTGCCTTCACCTGCATAGTGTGTTTCTTCCCTGTCTATCTGTGTCAATTTAATAATAGAGTAAAATGCTCTGTCTGCAAAGGGCTATGTACCAAAAAAAAAATGATATTTCTCTCTCTCTCTTTTCTCCCCCTTTTAGACTGTGAGCCCACTGTTGGGTAGGGACTGTCTCTATATGTTGCCAATTTGTACTTCCCAAGCGCTTAGTACAGTGCTCTGCACATAGTAAGCGCTCAATAAATACGATTGATGATGATGATTGATAGTAAGCACTTAAAAAATACCACTTGTGACTCACAGTCTAAATAGGATGGAGGACAGTGTGGGAAAGTAGCATGGCCTAGTGGAAAGAGAATGGAGCTGGGAGTCAGAGGTCCTGGGTTCTAATCCCAGATCCATCACTTGAGGCATGTCACAACTTCTCTGTGCCTCAGTTGACTCTGTAAAATGTGGATTAAATCCCCCTCCCACCAATTTAGATTGTGAACCCCATATGGGACAGTGACTGAGTCCAACCTGATTATCTTTTATCTACTCCAGTGCTTAGTACAGTGCCTGGCATATAGTAAACACTTAACAAGTACCATTAAAAAAAAAACAGGTATTTAATCCCCATTTTACATATGAGGAAGCTGAGGCACAGAGAAATTAAGTGACTTGCCCAAGGTCACCCGGCAGGCAAGAAGCAGAAATGACATTAGAAGAACTCAATTCCTCATACTCTCAGGCCTGTGCACCTTCCACTATTTACCCTGCTCATTGAGTCTACCCAAATCCAAACCCCAGAAAGTGATCTGCTTGAGAACAAATAGCTAGCACTTTTTTTTTTGCATTGAAGAAGAAAGGTTATTTTCAGATCATTTGATAACCTGTAGCTAACTCTTTCAAAGTAAGGGAACTGCTTTGCACATAATAAGCACTTAATAAATGTCATTATTAATAGCACATAAATGATAGTACACTTGAGAGGAAACAACTTCTCCCAACTCATACCTTAGTGCATTTGAAGAATGCTCAATTTCTTGACGTTACATTCATTCATTCATTCAATCGTATTTATTGAGCGCTTACTGTGTGCAGAGCACTGTACTAAGTGCTTGGGAAGTACAAGTTGGCAACCTATAGAGACGGTCCCTACCCAACAGCGGGCTCACAGTCTAGAAGGGGGAGACAGACAACAAAACAAAGCATATTAACAAAATAAAATAAATAGAATAAATATGTACAAATAAAATAAGTAAATAGAGTAATAAATACGTACAAATATATATACATATGTCAACTAACAAGCAAGTTCTGGAAAATGCATCTAGTAACAAGTAGAGATAGGCAAATATTTAAACTAAACTCTATCTTCTGTTTTCCTCAGATTGGTTTTATAGGTATGCATTTTCCCCGGGTTTTGAAAGCAATGCTCATGTACTCTAAGAAACCATTCTCTGCTGAGCTATTGCTCACTGTTTTTAAAAGATGAAATCCAAAAAAAATAGAACATGAATCAACCAGTGGATACATCCACACAATATACCCTATTTTTAGAGCAAAAATAGGGCCCAGGTGGATTTTATAACCATGTTGTGCCACCATAATATCACCGTTAGGGAAGGGCTGGAGAGAAATTTAAAGAGTAAAACCAGGCTGTGTGATTTTTTTTTCCCTCTCTCTTCTAAGTTATTGTCTTCCTTCTCTTCAAGTTTTTACTAAATGCTCTCATGGTACTTTGATGTAGGCTTTCACAGTTTGTGAAGCTGGTCTTTGGTCACTAGGAACTTACTATTTAAAGCATGTAACAACACAGAGTCCGGGTCTGAGAGTCAGAAGACCTAGGTTCTAATCCCAGCTCTGTCTATTGCCCACTGTGTGACCTGGGGCAAATCACTCCTCTGTACCTACCTGTTTCCTCATCTCTTTAATGTGTATTCAATCCCTTGCTCCCTCATATGTAGACTATGAGGCTCACGTGTTCAACCTGATTAACTTGTACCTACCCCAGTGCTTAGGACAGTGCTTGACACATAGTAAGTGGTTAACAAAACTTGTTAATAATAATAATATTATTGTTGTCCATAATAACAACAATACACCTGTATAAACACTAGGCAGGTTAACGAATAATCAGTAATTAAGGTACTTTTTTTGCAAATTTTAGTGTAGAGTTCTCCTGAGATGGGAATTACATATTCTAAATCAAGTGTGGGAAGTCTCCGGGATTATTTGGAATGAATGATAGAAGGAAAGTAATATCATGGCCTGTTTTTGGTGGGTTCCCATTGTGACTTTTTAATCCAGATGGAGGAGATGGTAGGGGAGCAGAATCAGCAACATCTGTACCAATGGCAGAGTCACTGACTGTGTTAGTCTGTGCTCTGCCCCTGGGCATCCCCACATATAGAAGCAGGCTTTCTTTGGGGGACTATGCCCTGCTGAGGATTCCATGTAATGACCTCGCACTGGGCAAAGGGCCAGGGTAGCTTTAGGTAAAGTGTAGTATTCACAAACTGCTACCCTATATATTTAAATTTGCATAGATATGCACCTTCATTGGACCATGGCAATTATTGCCCATGATGCCACAGGAGCATTGGGCTCATTGATAATATTGATGAATAATAATGAACTCTATTCTCCCACATTCAGAGATGCAGGTATGAAGTGCACAAACCAGAGAGGGCCTTACTCCACCAGTCTACCCAGAGCATGAGGTGAATGACCCCTACCATCTCTCCACATGGTACAGTTTTATCAGGCCTCTGTGTGATCTGGGAGTTGGAACAGGAAGACCCACTGCAGTCCTGCTGTCTATGCAGCACATAGTGCTCCCTGACAACATTCTCCTGGGGATTTGGAATGGGGTACGTAGAGCCCCTGGATTCCAGCTTTAGGGTAGAGTGGGGTGGCCTAGGCCTGGGAGATGCTCAAAATGAATTCAGGAAGGCCTGGTAATTCCTGGGGAAGATCCAGTCTGACCCAGACCAGTTGCCTGTTTTGGAAATACATGAGGGGAAGACTGGGGTGGTCTCAAACTCTTCTCTTTTCATGACCCCCAAAAAGAACTCTGTTGGTGGAGTGATTTTTCCTTTGCTTTTCCAAAACAGAAGTCTGGGCTGCTTCTTAGCTATCACCCTTCTCAACCTGCTTAAAATCTAAGAGGAACATCCTCAGATTTAAACCATAAATTTGTTTTGCCACAGATTTCATTGTTTTTATTTGTTTATACAGTTATTTCTATAGATGATACACCATCCATTGTATGGACCTGGACCATCACAGAATTTACTAAACAGGCTCCCTTGGCAGCTATACCCCAAAGAGGTGCATTGACAGGGGTATGCAGGAATAGCAGAGCGTGGGCCTGAAAATCAGATGGTCATGGATTCTAATCTTGGCTCTGCCATTTGTCTGCTGTGTGAGCTTGGGCTCACTTCACTTCTCTGGATCTGTAACCTCATCTGTAAAATGGAGATTGAGACTGTGAGCCCCACGTGGGACAGAGACTGTACTCAACCCGATTTGCTGGTATCCACCCCACTGCTTAGTATAGTGCTTGGCTCAAGTCTCTTAGTTCATTGTGGGCAAGGAATGTCACTGTTTATTGTTGTATTGTTCTTTCCCAAGTGCTTAGTATAGTTCTCTGCACACAGTAAGCACTCAATAAATATGACTGAATGAATGAAAGTGCTTAACAAATACCACAATTATGATTATTATGTTCCTGAAAGAGGTGCCCACAGTGTTTCCTCACGCAGAGGAGTGGAGCTGGTGCACAACAAGACTGTGGTGTAGCTTCAGGGGGTGTTTAACTGCATCTCCTGAACCTTCACCCAGAGAATCTGGTTCGATAATTCTGGTGAATGTGATTTTTGTGATATTGAGAAGCAGTGTTCTCTAGTGGATAGAGCACAGAACCAGTAGTTAGGAGACCTGAGTTCTAATCCTGGCTCCACCACTTATCTACTGTGTCACCATGGGCCCGTCAACTTGTCTGTGCCACAGTTTCCTGATTGACGAAATAGAGATTTGTTCCTTGTTCATTTCCCACCCTAGACTGTGAGCCTCATGTGGGACAGGGATTGTGACCAATCATCTTATAGTATTGAATCTACCCCAGGACTTAGCACAGTGCTTGGCACAAAATCAGAGCTTAAGAAATGCCACTGTTATCAGGACTCCTTCTGTTTCCATTTATAATGACTGACGTATCATCTACACCAATAACTCTATAAACAAAGACGAACAATGAAATCTGGGGCAAAACGGATTTCCTAAATTCTCCAAAAGTGTTCTTAAATTTATGATTTAAATCTGAGTATGTTTCTCTTAGATTTTATACAGGTGGATGAGGGTGATAACTAAGAAGCAGCCCAGACTTCTGTGTTATTAAACCAAAGGAACAATAACTCTGCCAACAGAGTCCACACATTCAGTAGCACAAGTGCTAGGTTTATTCCATTCCAGAATCATTTTTTACTAAATGGAAACCATAGGGCCAGTTGGCATTGTGTGATCATCCTTTATTACAGTTTCTCCTCCAGATCTATTTATTTTTAGCTCCTTTATGAGGTCACTTACCAAATCCTTTGTCTCCTGCCAAGTGGATGCAACACAGCAGACTTCATTATTGGCTGCCCATCCACTGACAGGACTGTGATAGAGCAAATACAGAAGGCAAACATTTGAACCCTCACCCAAGTTATCAGAATGTAAATCTGGTCAAAGCTGAAAAGAAACACGCAAATTTTTCAAATCCCACCTCAACCCATCTTTTCCACGGTCAATCAGCTTTGCTTCCCATAGCTAGCCAGACTGAACAAGAAGGGAGAAACTCATTAAATGTTCAGATAGATTGGTACGGTGGCAGTCTGTAAAGATGGGATTCCAGGGCAGGTTGGCAAACATTCTGCAGGACTAGAGTTCCCCAGGTGATGCCCCCGATTCAGTAGGGTATATCCCTAACCTAAGAATTACTCATTGTGTCTTGGAGACCGGATACAGTCTGAGTACTTTGGAATAATAGGGAATAAAATGTAGGCTGTTTATCCTGGGCTAGGACTTTAAAGCCCTGGCTCCAGATCTAGAATGAGAGGATGCTGTGCATTAGACTCACACGAGGTTTTTGTTCCAGGAGATTGACATTGGGGCCGCTTAACTATCTATCCCCAAATTAGGACTGGAATTAGCCATCCTGTATTCAAGGCCACTAAAGGAAAATATGGAATTAGGAGCTTCATCCAGGATCTGGTTTTGAGGTCTGAGCAGGCCCCAGTCATGGCTGAACCAGAGAACCTTCAGAAGCTGATGATCAGAATTGAAAATTTATTAGTACCGCAAACTAGAAATGATCACAACAGAAACTATTGAAGTCAAGGGTCAAAGGCCTTATTTAAAGCCACAAAGGTTCAACATTGCCAGGACCAAGCTGAGGATTTGATTAATGGATGTCAGACACCATGCACTTTTGTCATATGACTGTCTGACAGTTTAGCTTGGGGAAAAGGTTGAGATACAAGGTTTAGTTTAAAATAACCCCCAATTTAAGATAATAACCAAATTAACTTGCTCTAGATTCCTTTTTATCCCAGGAATCCTCAATCAATTGTATTGATTGAGGGCTTACTGTACACAGGACACTGAATGAAGGGCTTGGGAGAGTACAGTACAACAGAGTTGGTAAACATGATCCCTGCCCACAAGGAGCTTATCGTTAGAGAGGAACAGAGAATGAGATATCATGACATGTTGCTCCTTTCCTGTTGGGTCCCAGGGAGAAGGCAGGAGCCCACATTACAGACAACAGCAAGCTCCAACAAGCCTGAATCACATCATTCTGCCCTCAGTAGAATTTGTCTCCCTTCCCAAGGGATGGAGCTTTTCTGTTGTTGGGAGAATAATTATTATGGAAGCAGCATGGCCTAATGGATAGAGCATGGTCCTGGTCCAGGCTCCATCATTTGTCTGCTGTGTGACCTTGGGCAAGTCACTTCAGTTCTCTGTGCCTCAGTTACCTCATCTATAGAATGGAGATTAAAATTAACAATAGTAATAATAATAATAATTATGGTGTTTGCTAGGTACTTACTATGTGCCAGGCACTGTACTAAGCACTAGGGTAGATAAAAGGAAATCAGGTTGGGCACAGTCCCTTTCCCACTAAGCTGTGCTGGTACAGTGCTCTGCACACAGTAAGCGCTCAATAAATACGATTGATGATATGCCACTTCTCATGAAGCTCAAAATTGTGAGCTCCGGGTGGGACATGGACCAGTAAGCAGCATGTCATAGTGGATAGAGTATGGGCCTGGGAGTGAGAAGGTCATGAATTCAAATCCTACTCTACCACTTATCTGCTGTGTGACCTTGGACAAATCACTTCACTTCTTTGTAACTCAGTTGCTTCATCTGTAAAATGGGGATTGACACTGTGATCCCCATGTGGGACAGGGAGTGTGTCCAACCCGATTCGCTTATATCCACTCCAGCTCTTAGTACAGTGTCTGGCACATAGTAAGCACTTAACAAATACCACAATAATTATTACTATTATGGACTGTGTCCAACCTGATTATCTTGTAATCAAGAAGCAACATGGCTTAGTGGAAAGAGCACAGCCTTGGGAGTCAGAGGTTGTGAGTTCTAATCCCGGCTCCACTACTTATCAGCTGTGTGACTTTGGGCAAGTCACTTAACTTCTCTGTGCCTCAGTTACCTCATCTGGAAAATGGGGACCCCTCGTGGGACAACCTGATGACCTTGTATCTCCCCCAGCACTTAGAAGAGTGCTTGACGCGTAGTAAGTGCTTAACAAATACCAACATTATTATTATTATTATCATTATTATTATTATCATTATTATACCTACCCCAGCACTTAAAACAGTGTCTGGCATATAGTAAGCTCTAAACAAATATCGTAAAAAAATCAGCTTCCTCCCAGATTGTTCCAAATGATTCAGTGGTGCGGGGAGCAGGTGTGTGAATGAAGGGCAGGTGCCAGACCTCTCACTTTAAATTCTAACACTGTGACACCATAATGGGGTTGTAACAGTCAGAGTGAGATTGAGTTTAATAGTTAAGGTATTTAGTAAGTGCTTGCTTTGTGCCAAGTACTATAGTAAATGCTATGGCAGATACAAGTTAATCAGGGTCAGACAGAGTCTCTTTCTCACATGGTACTCACAGTCAAGAAGAAGTACAGTGCCTGGCACATAGTAAGTGCTTAACAAATACCACAATTATTACTATTATTATTATTGAAATACAACAAAATTAGGAGACATGTTCCCCACCCATAATGAGCTTACAGCCTAGAGAGGGGGAAAAGAGTATAAGTCTGGGAGTCCGAGGGCCTGGGCTCTAATCCCACCTCTGCCACTTCTCTACTGTATTGCCCGTTGCTTTTAGACTGTGAGCCCGTTGTTGGGTAGGGATCATCTCTATATGTTGCCGACTTGTACTTCCCAAGCACTTAGTACGGTGCTCTGCACACAGTAAGCACTCAATAAATACAATTGAATGAATGACCTTAGGCAAGTCATTTAACTTCTCTGCACCTCAGTTTCCTCATCTATAGAAAGGAGATTAAATTCTACTCCCTCCAACATAGATGGTGAGGCTCATGTGGTACAGGGGCTTTGTCCAACCTGATTAACTTGTATCTACCTCAGCATCTAGTACTGTGCTTGGCACATAGTAAGGACTTAACATGTGCCATTAAGAAAATAGGAGGCAGCCATTTAAAAAAAAATTAATCTTATCATCTGGCGTGGGCAGATAAAAGTATACTTTGTAGTCCTGCAGAAGCACTGTGATGATGAACATTTAGTATGCCAAATAATAAAATTTGACTATAAATTGGAGAAGATTTTTAAAATGGGATGTCAGCTCTTAATTTTTGAAGGATTATACAGTTTCCATAATGCTAAACAGTTGAAATTAGTTTTCCCTTTGAAGCACTTTAAACATACATTTGTGAGAACAAATCTTAATCCAGGGCAGCTACGTTGTTCATCAGACTCAGAGTCCTGCTTGACAGACCACACTGTTTCAAGGTGATATGCTTTGTGTTGTTTCACTTTCTATCATGTCCCACTATGATTGCAGTATGGTGTTGGTTTTGCTTAAAGTTGAGAATCTGGACAGAAACACGCTCCTTTCCTATATCATGACAGCTAATTGTGAAATTAGGAGGAGAGAATGCAGGGAGGGGCCAAATGGATGATTCCTTAGAAATATTCACTGACTTTCCACTTAACTGAACAGCAATCAAAATGCATTACATGTCTATTCCTCGTCTTCACATGTCTATTTAGTTTTGTTTGACTTGTGGGTTTAGTTTTCACTGCGTATCTCTGAGAACCCTTGAGAGATTCATTCACTGCAGACAGAGTTATTCTCCCTTCATTCCTGTTGCAGTAGAGGAAATATTTTAAGATATAGCTGACATGGTACATTAATTTAACTGAGGCCTTTTGCGAGAAGAGTGATTTCTGTGTCATCACTGCAGAAACAGTGTAGAGATTAGAATGGATTAGATTATCCTGGGGCCAGAGGTTATATAAATGAATAGCAGTAATTTTCAAGCTGGGCTGATTTTTATTGGGATTGCAATTTCTCAGGAAAAAATGGGCATGTTCCCTTCTATGGGGTTGACATGAAGCAACAGGAAAGCAGAAGTTCCTTGTCTGAAAATACAGGTATAACCTAAAGGCTGTGGTTAAAAAGCTGCCACCAATCACTTGGCTGGGGGCAGGTCCTTCCAATCAATCAATCAATCAATCATATTTATTGAGCGCTTACTATGTGCAGAGCACTGTACTAAGCGCTTGGGAAGTACAAATTGGCAACATATAGAGACAGTCCCTACCCAACATTGGGCTCACAGTCTAAAAGGGGGAGACAGAGAAAAAAACCCAAACATACTAACAAAATAAAATAAATAGAATAGATATGTACAAGTAAAATAAATAAATAAATAGAGTAATAAATATGTACAAACATATATAAATATATACAGGTGCTGTGGGGAAGGGAAGGAGGTAAAATGGGGGGATGGAGAGGGGGACGAGGGGGAGAGGAAGGAAAGGGCTCAGTCTGGGAAGTTCTCCTGGAGGAGGTGAGCTCTCAGCAGGGCCTTGAAGGGAGGAAGAGAGCTAGCTTGGCGGATGGGCAGAGGGAGGGCATTCCAGGCCCGGGGGATGACGTGGGCCGGGGGTCGATGGCGGGACAGGCGAGAACGAGGTACGGTGAGGAGATTAGCGGCGGAGGAGTGGAGGGTGCGGGCTGGGCTGTAGAAGGAGAGAAGGGAGGTGAGTTAGGAGGGGGCGAGGTGATGGACAGCCTTGAAGCCCAGGGTGAGGAGTTTCTGCCTGATGCGCAGATTGATTGGTAGCCACTGGAGATTATTGAGGAGGGGAGTAATATGCCCAGAGCATTTCTGGACAATGATAATCTGGGCAGCAGCATGAAGTATGGATTGAAGTGGAGAGAGACACGAGGATGGGAGATCAGAGAGATGGCTGATGCAGTAGTCCAGACGGGATAGGATGAGAGCTTGAACGAGCAGGGTAGCAGTATGGATGGAGAGGAAAGGGCGGATCTTGGCAATGTTGTGGAGCTGAGACCAGCAGGTTTTGGTGACGGCTTGGATGTGAGGGGTGAATGAGAGAGCGGAGTCAAGGATGACACCAAGGTTGCGGGCTTGTGAGACGGGAAGGATGGTAGTGCCGTCAACAGAGATGGGAAAGTCAGGGAGAGGGCAAGGTTTGGGAGGGAAGACAAGGAGTTCAGTCTTCGACATGTTAAGCTTTAAGTGGTGGGCAGACATCCAGATGGAGATGTCCTGAAGGCAGAAGGAGATGAGAGCCTGGAGGGAGGGGGAGAGAGCAGGGGCAGAGATGTAGATCTGGGTGTCATCAGCATAGAGATAATAGTGGAAGCCGTGGATTCCACAAGGATAGAGCGCAATGACCTTCCTTAGGAGAAGTCCAGAACCAAATGTGCTGACTAAAGATGTTAAAACACTGTAGAAATGTGGCTTACATCAACCTTGGTTCTTCCTTTTGCCCTAGATTTCCTCCCATCGTCCACCAAACTGGGTGCTTGCTCAATTTTATCTTCACTTCAGAAGTGTCTGTGCCAAGCAAGGCATTCAGCTAACATTTACATCGGGCAATCCTTTCCCATAGAAACTCTGGCTGGAAACATTTGCAGAAAGGTTTGTTGTCCTTACGCCCTATGACTAATGTTCATTTCTCTCAAACTGCTGGAAATAAAGGTTTTCAATAGTAACAAATGTTTGGAAACTGAAGCACTATGTAGTGTAACTGCGATTGCAGTATGGTCCTGGGATTCTAATCTGCAGCAAAAATATCTCAGAGACCATGATTTGTATAAAATCCATTCTTACCCATGGATTCAGGGCAACCCGTCAAGTGTGTGGCTCAGCATTTCATCCAGAGCCGCGGTCTGAAGGGCAATTTTGCCAGCCAGTATAGGGCAGGAGGGGTCGGGGGAGAAAAGGGTGTCATTGTATTTTTTAAATTGCATTGGAACAACAAGGAAAAAAGAGGAAGACATTAGAAGGAGTTGACATGCAATATTAAATGGCTACAAGAAGTAAACATCCACTAGAAGTTGAGGTTGAGCCTTGAGTGTCAGACATGTATGAGAGCTTTTGAAAGAGAATTAGCAGCTGCCCCAGGTTGCCAGACCTCAGGGTATGGCATTCCTACAACCAACCCCTTCTTGAGGCCCCTATATGGGACATTTAATTCTATGTTTAAATTAATTCCAGTTTCTCTACCTTTAAAATGGATATCATAATTGAGCCTAAATAATATTGCCCTGAGATTGCAGGGCCAAAGGAATAATCTCTTGTAATTCTAGTAGACATCAAGGTTTCAGGCTATCCAACTGCAATTGCTCGGGAATTTAAGAGCCCCCAACTACAGTACTTGGCCTTGAAGAACAGTGAGTTCATTGTGGCAGGGAAAGGCCTGTTATATTGTACTTTCCAAAGTGCTTACTACACTGCTCTGCATATGATAAGTGCTCAATAAATATAATAGATTGATTTATCTACAGCACACTTAGCATGAATAAACTGCAGTGTAAGGAATGAAAGACTTAAGGAGAACCTAGAGAGCCTTAACTGAGAAATTTCTGAATTACGGAAGGAAATGTAATTTCTTCAAAATATATTTCAACTCAAGACCCTCACAGAAAAGGAAATGGAAGCCCAGAGGACTTCTTCCTCAGTCTGTTCTTGGACTATCCTTCTCTCTCTCATTACCCTTTTTTCTATCTTTTCCACATTACCTTTCCCTAAAGGTTTAATAGAAGAGAAAATAATCTAAGTCTTCTTCATTTTGCCAACCGTACATGGTTTTTCCTGTCTCATTTTTAATATCTGGCATTTTTGCTGTGTGTCTCCGCCTCTAGCAGGCTCTCTGTCTCTGTCTCTCTTTTTCTGTCTCTCCCTCCTTTTTCTTCTTATTTCCCCCATTCTGCTTTTCTGCCTTCTGGTTCTTCTGGACTGCTTTACTTTTTATTTTTTTTCTGTGTCTTCCTGTTCTCATTTTTCTCAGCCTTCATTTAGTAAGTCTGTTTTTACATTCAGTTTACTAGGGAAGAAAAACATATTGGTCTTAGGAGAATGTTGGTTTGTTTTCTCTTTTGTATTTTATGTTGAGCTTTTGTATTGGTCCTAGAAGAATGTTTGCTTGTTTTCTCTTTTATATTTTATGTTGAGCTTTGGTATTATGTGTTGAGAAGAATTCACTCAAGCTGGCACAGATACATGTCCTTAGAGAGCTGGAGTGGAGTGAAACCTAGGTAGCACTGCCCCCCTCCCAATTTTGCCTTTGAAATAGGCCTAAATCTGTCCTGAGCCTGCTTCAACACCAGAATCTCTGGGTCGAGCTGGGAGGTTTGGTAGAGCCCTCACTGAACTTTCTAAAGGTCAAGCTACCTTCCCTTCATATCTACAAAGAGTTCCCTGAGAGGATCTAATCCAAGGTATCTTGAGCGTATTAGTTATTTGGAAAACCAAGGGTCTGCACCCCTTATTCAAGCACCTTCAGAAAGGCCTATTGCTAGAATGTTTAAAAGTGCAGCCAAGAATTTTAGCCATTCCCCCAGATCCTGCTCCCAGATGGCTTAGCATGCTGGCTAAGTAGGGACCTGCCATGGGCCAAAAATTGCACCCATATGAAGTCAACAGTGACTGGAGACTGTCATAGCTTACCTGGATTTTAGCAGAGGAAAAATGTTTATTGTCCTCTCCAAATACTGGTAGTAGATTATACTGTGGTAGCTGAGGTAGAGTTTGCATTCTTTAAAATGTTCTCATTTGCAAAGGGAAGTGGGCAAGAACTTAATTTGTAATCTTGAATTGCTACTCACATTATTATAACTATAATGTTTGTTAAGCACATACTGTGCTAGCATTGTTCTTAGAGCTAGAGTAGTTACAAGTTGGTCTGTATATGTTATACATAGGGTTCACAGTCTAAGTAGGAGGGAGAACAGGTATCAAATCTACACTTTACAGATGAGGAAGCTGAGGCATGGAGAGGTTAAGTGACTTGGCCAAGACCACATGGTAAGCAAGCGGTGGAACCAGGATTAGGAACCAAGTCCACTGACTTGCTGGTACAAGCTCGTTCCACCAGGCCAAGCTATTCCTCAGAGCCCCACTTCACTTCATGATAGTTCAGTGCTTAGTACAGTGCTTTGCACATAGTAAGCATTTAACAAATGCCATCATTATTATTATTATTATAGCCCTATTCATTCATGCATTCAATTGTATTTACTGAGTGCTTACTGTGTGCAGAGCACTGTACTAAGCACTTGGGAAGTACAAGTTGGCATTGATAATTAGAGCACCTGAGGAGTTTCTTGCACTGTAAAATCATGAATTCACTAATCCTCCCTTCACCCCAGTCATTTGATGACCATTAAATTGATGGAGGCACAGATGGGTGATTCCTACAGATGCTGATTATTTCCACTTTATCTTGATGTTATTTTTCTCTATCACATAACGAAGATTGGGCCAGATTTGCTTTAAATAATCAAAATCCTTATGATCTGTTCACTGTTGCCCTTGCATCAGCTGCCTACTTAATCCTGAGATCAATAATTTTGTTTAAGAATAGAATGAGTCACGAGCTTGTAGGAAGTACACAGGAGTTTACCAAGGATGATTAAACATTACAGTGTATCTGTTTGGAATATTAATTCAAACAACACTCTGAAATCCTTGCTATTATTTTTTTATTTATGTATCTGTCTGTATGGGTATGGAAGTAACTTAAAGGGTAACATTTTGACCTGGCAACCAGAAGCTTTCAAAAAAGAATCATTCAATTGGCTGTTGCCACTGACTTGGGTGAGACCACACGGGTTACATCTACTTTGAAATTTCTTCTCTGCTTCAGCCTGTAAAAATAAGAATAATAATAATAATTGTGGTATTTGTTAAGCACTTACTATGTGCCAGGCACTGTTCTAAGTGCTGGGGTGGATACAAGTAAATGAGGTTAGACACAACTCCTGTCCCACATGGGGCTCACTGTTTTAGTCCCCATTTTGCAGATGAGGGGACAGAGACATAGAGAATTGAAGTGACTTGCTCAAGGTCACACAACAGACAATTGGTAGAGCGGGGTTAGAAGCTTGGTCCTTCTGACTCCCAGGCCCATGCTCTAGCCACTAGGCCTCACTGCTTTTCTAATTTTCAATTTCATCTTCAGAGTACTCTGCTGGTAAGACCACTAGAACCCCTGAATGTATTCTGGTGAGTGGTAACAATTAGAATTCAAACCAATCATTGCTATCTTTTCCATGAAATTCTCATCCTCCTGAACTGAGATTTTCAGCTTTATCTCTCTTTATGTGGGTTTTAGGGTATGTTTTTAGAGTGTAGGAAGTGGATATGTAGAGTAAAACTGTTTACCTCTGAAACCCCAAAGGCTGACCTTCTAAACATTGATTTCATCCTGAGCACCTTAAAAGGTTTGGTCTGGATGAAGTATAGTGAATATTTCCCTTCCACACTGGTTATCCTGTCATCATCCATAGGCAGCTGCTTCTTTGCAGACACCTGTATATAATAAATAGAATAAACCCTCTTTAGATTCTTAGGTAGAGACAAATTGAACCTGATTGATGATGACGTTGATTGGTCGAGGGTAAAGCATAAATTTACACGTATCTTTATTTTACTAAATACTTCCTGCTGTGGAACTCCAGATGGATTTACATGTGCAATATCTACCCCAGGGTGGCAAAGATGGAGGAAAGGGAGGTTAGAGTTGCAAAGTGCGTATATCTTGCAAAATCTAATGTCAGGGAGGAGACAAATATCTATTGAAGCCACTAGGATCCACACGTTGAACTAAGCATTTCAGATTCTTTTCTATTGCATTCTTTACAGAAATGATAGTACTTTAGAGATGGAATTACTTCAAAGAATGGAGCCTAGACTCCTTTATGGCAGGGCCTGGTCTTATAGCTCTTTTGTAATATCCTTGGGGAAACAGTGTGGCTTAGTGAAAAGAGCATGGGCTTGGAAGACAGAGGATGTGTGTTCTAATCTGGCCTTCACCTCTTGTCAGCTGTGTGACCTTGGGCAAGCTACTTAACTTCTCTGTACCTCAGTTACCTCATCTGTAAAATGGGGATTAAGACTGTGAGCCCATGTGGGACAATCTGATTACCTTGTATCTACCCCAGTGCTTAGAATGGTCCTTGGCACATAGTAAGCACTTAACAAATACCATCATTATTATTATAATCTCCTCCAAGAGGGTTTCCCCGACTAAGCTCTTTTTTCCTCTCTTCCCTCTCCCTTCTGTGTTACCCTTGCACTTGGATATGTACCCTTTATTAACCTCACCCTCAGCCCCACAGAACCTAAGTACATATCAGTAATGTATATTCAAATCTATTAATATTTGCCTCCCCTCCTAGGCTGCAAGCTTCTGGTGGTCAGGGGACATGCCTACTAACTCCATTATTGTATTGTATTGAATAAAGGGGGGAACAGTGAGTGCGTGCTTTATCCTTCAAAGCTCCCAAGGGTGTGTGGCTGTACTCTCCCAAGTGCTTAGTACTGTGTTCAATAAGCACTCAATGAATATTATTGATTGACTGATTGTCTGTCCCATAGATGAGTCACTCACAGTAGAGTCAGGCTCAAGAACTGTCCTTAGTTTTTAAAGATGTTCCTACTGATACTAAGATCCTGTCCAGGTATGCAAGTGTAGCTGAAATGACTGATGTCTGACCAACACACCTGCTGCACTGTGTACCCTTTAGATTAGTTCCTTGCTGAGTTAATGAGTTTGGGCCATACCAGATCCTTCTCTATTTTCAAACTCACCACATGACATCCCAACTTTGCAAGGGCTTTGCTCAAGGAGAGCTGCAACTCTTCTCCCGACTGACTGCAGCCCAGAAGGCTGTTCATTCCACTGCAGTGATTTCCCAGCCACCCACTCTTATTTCACATTGTCTCAGACTATCCTTTGCTCTTCACTGTAAATACATGCAAATAATATTCAATGTTATGAAATATAGCTTATCTGGAAGCTACAGAATTTACTTGTTCAATTAATTTCCTTTGTTAGACTGATCATTATGGAAGAAACAGAATGAAGATTAAATAGGGAAGTCCCTTTCCTCAGATAGCTTACAATCTAGCTCATATAAAAATTTTAACAGGTAGAAAAGGCATTAGTTTAAGCACACATAGACATGTGGGAGATTAAGGGATGTAATTTTTAATTAGAATACCTGAAGGTAAGGAGCCTTCAGATATCCCTGAGTTAGCATAAGTTCATACCTCAAAGGTACATTTTAGAACTAGATGAAATTTTGAGATCTCATCCAGGTTGTTTTTTGTCTTTTTGGTTTACATGTGTGATTTTCATTCATTCACTCATTCAGTCGTATTTATTGAGCACTTACTGTGTGCAGAGCACTGTACTAGGCACTTGGGAAGTACAAGTCGGCAACATTTAGAGTTACTCCCTACCCAACAATGGGCTCACAGTCTAGAAGGGGGAGGAGACAGACAACAAAACAAAACATGTAGACAGGTGTCGGAATCGTCAGAATAAATAGAATTATAACTATTAACAAAATAAATTGAATAGTAAATATGTACAAGTAAAATAAATAGAGTAATCTGTACAAATATATACAAGTGCTGTGGAGAGGTGAAGGAGGTAGGGCAGAGTTGGGGGATTGGGAGGAGGAGAAGAGGAGACAAGGAGAGTCATTCCTGTGCACAGTGATTTCAGTCAATCAATCAATTAATGACACTTATTGATCACTAATTGTGTGAAGAGTGAAGAGTCCTAAGCACTTGGGAGAGTACAATATCATCAATCATCAATGGTATTTATCGAGTGTTGACTGTGTGCAGAACACTGTACTAAGCTTGGGAGACTACAATAAAACAGAGTTGGTAGACACATTCCCTGCCCACAGTAGAGTTGGTAGACGTGATCTCTTCCCGCAAGAGCAGAGGGGGAGACAGATATTAAAAATCAATTACAGATGGATATGTACATAAATGCTGTGGGAGCGGTGACTCTGAAAGTGCTTAAGGGAACAGACCCAAACAGATAGGCAATGCAGAAGGGAGGGTTATGATGTGAGGTGCAGCTAGGGATAGTTCTGAGAATGTACAGATTATTTCTACAGGGTGGAAAGAACACATGCCTGGGAGTCAGGAGACCTGGGTTCTAATCCCAGCTCTGGAACTTGTCTACGAATGACCTTGAATAAGTCATTTACCCTTTCTAGTCCAAGCAGTGTGGCTTAGTGGAAAGAGCACAGGCTTGGGAGTCAGAAGTCATGGGTTCTAATTCTGACTCTGCCACTTATCAGCTATGTGACTTTGGGCAAGTCACTTAACTTCTCTGTGTCTCAGTTACCTCATCTGTAAAATGGGGATTAAGACAGTGAGTCCCACATGGGACAACCTGATTACCGTGTATCTACCCCAGCACTTAGAACAGTGCTTGGCACATTGTAAGCACTTAACAAATACTATTATTATTATTATTTTCCTCATCTGTAAAAAGGGCATAATAATAATTGTGGTATTTTTAAAGGGCTTACTATGTACCAGGCACTGTCTCAGACTGGGACAGGGTCTATGTCCTACCTGAATACCCTGTATCCATCCTAATGATGATGATGATGATGGCATTTGTTAAGCGCTTACTATATACAAAGTACTGTTCTAAGTGCTGGGGGGGATACAAGGTGATCAGGTTGTCCCATGTGGGGCTCACAGTCTTAATCCCCATTTTACAGATGAGGTAACTGAGGAACAGAGAAGTGAAGTGACTTGCCCAAAGTCACACAGATGACAAGTGTCAGAGTAGGGATTCGAACCCATGACCTCTGGCTACCAAGCCCATGCACTTTCCACTGAGCCATGCTGCTTCTCTTAATGCTTAGCACAGTGCATTGCACCTAATAAGGACTTAGTAAATACCAGCACCACCACCACTGTAATTTTCACAAGAGTGGGTTTGAAATCAGAAGGACAGGTTATTTTTGTTCATCACTATTTTTGTTCATCTAGGACTATTGCAGCTCAACTTGTCTGAATGAACCAGGCCCTCTATTTTCATGAGAAGCTACCAAATTAAAGGTCTGTGAAGATCTAGTGGTGTTTAACCTTTGGAATGGCTGTGAGACCTATATCTCAGAAAGTTTCACCGGTATTACCTATGAGCCATATTGAACTTGTCAAGATAAGACTAACAATACTAAGATCCTATAACATAGTTCCTCAGCTACAAGGCAATCCTTACCACAACACATATTCTGGTTGGGACACATGAGAAGAATGGGTGATTCTAAACAGCTGTTGTATGGTAAATAAAAATGACATAAGAATCTAATGTGAGACAATAAATCAATTGTATTTATTGAACGCTTACTCTTTGCAGAGAACTGTTTGCAGAACACTGTACTAAGTACTGTACCACAGACACATCTCTCCCAGAATGCCCCACTCTCCATCTGCAGTTGTTCTGGTAGTGTATGCATAGAGTTTTCTTGGTAAAAATACGGAAGTGGTTTACTATTGCCACCTTCCACACAGTCAACTTGAGTCCTGTTCCTTGACTCTACTCTTTCCCATGTCACTGCTGCCCAGCATGTGTGAGTTTTGACTTGTAGCAGATTGCCTTCCACTTGCTAGCCACTGCCCAATCTAGGAATGGAATGGGTAGGCCTCTGTTTGACTCTGCCTCCTGTAGCCAAGACTGGTAGAGAACTGGAAACTCTACAGGTGTGATCCTGAGAGGGCACCAAGTGCCTAGAAGAGTACAATATAACAGAGTTGGTTGTCACTTTCCCACAAGGACCATGTCCAACCTGTTATCATGTATCTACTCCAGCACTTAGATATGTATGTATTTGGCAAATAACACTGAACAAATACCACAATTATTATTGTTATTGAGCAGAAGAACCGAACAAGTTTTTTAAAGATATAAGAAAAGCACAGCCTCCAATGATGTGGTCTAGCAGTGAACTGTTGGGGGAATTCTACAGAAGACAGACCAGCTGACCTGCCACATTTAAGAGAGAGTTATTTGTCCTTATAGCGCATCCATGTGCATTAATACGTTCTCAAGTTTAAGGTGATGCTGCAGATGGAGAATATTAATCAATCATTCAGTAACATTTATTGAGGAGTCACTGTGTACAGAGCACTATACTTAGCTCTTGGGAGAATACAGAACAATACAGTAGGTAGACACAATCCCTAACCATAAGGAAATTATAGTCTAAAGGGGGAGACAGGAATTGCAATAAATATGGATAGGGAAAAGGGCAGGGTATAAATGTCAAGTGCTTAAAAGGTACAGAGCCAAGAGCTTAGGCAACTCAGAAGGGAGAGCTAGTAGGGGAAATGAGGATTTAGCTAGGGAAGGAATCTTGGAGGAGAAGTGATTTTAGGAGGGTTTTGAAGGTGGAGAGAGTGGTGGTCTGTTGGTTATGAAGGGGTAGAGAGTTCCAGTCTAGAGGAAAGATAATAATAATGATGATGGTATTTGTTAAGCACTTACCATGTGCCAAGCACTGTTCTAAGCACTAGGGTAGATACACGGTAATCAGGTTGTCCCATGTGGGGCTCACAGTCTTCATCCCCATTTTACAGATGAAGTAACTGAGGCACAGAGAAGTAACTTGCCCAAAGTCACACAGCTGATAAGTGGTGGAGCCGGAATTAGAACCCACATCCTCTGACTCCCAAGCCTGTGCTCTTTCCACTAAGTCACTCGGCTTATGAAAGATGTGAGCAAGGGGTTGGCAGTGAGATAGATGAGCTTGGAATACACTGAGTAGGTTGCCATTAGACAAGCCAAGTGTGAGGGCTTGGTTATAGTAGGAGATCAGTGAGTTAAATTAGGAGTGGAAGAGCTGATTGAGTTTCTTCAACCTCTTGTTGGATTGTGGCCAGAAAGAGAAACAGGGAAAAAAGAATCTATTCTGCATTACCCCCATGAAAATAAAACAGGAAACTAGTTCTAATGACATGCCCAAGGATATGAACATTGTATCATAAATAGAGATTGGCAAGCATCAAGGGACCACCAAAGGATGTTGCTGCATCATCAGCAACTGAAAGACCAGTTTAGACTATTTTTTGCTTACAGAAGTTTATTCATTCATTCAATCGTACTTGTTGAGCAATTACTGTGTGCAGAGCACTCTACTAAGCACTTACGCAGGTTGGAGGTATGAGGGTAGGTAATATCCTACTAACAGCAGGACATGCACTTGAAAATACACTAGGCGGAGCTGTGGCACAAAGTAGTGCAGTCTTCATAGGCTTCCAAATACCATTATTATTATTATTATTATTATTATTATTATTATTATTATCATTATCATTATCATTATTATTATCATCATCATCCCTGTACATAAGCAGTTATCTGGCAATGATGGAGCCCTCTTTATAGTACTGCAGAAAATGGCACTAGTCTTTTCTCTACCTAGGGGTTTGCAGTAGCAGTGATTTTACTGCTTCCAATGAGTTTATCATGCTGTACCTGGGTTTGGTTGCTGGTAAGCAGTAATGACATAATAATAATAATAATGGCATTTATTAAGTGCTTACTACATGCAAAGCATGTTCTAAGCGCTGGGGAAGTTACAAGGTGATCAGGTTGTCCCACGGGGGGCTCACAGTCTTAATCCCTGCTTTACAGATGAAGTAACTGAGGCTCAGAGAAGTTAAGTGACTTGCTCAGTCACACAGTTAACATGGAACCAATTTGCAAAGACTTTTTTGAGGTCCTTAAAAAGGCCCCATATTTTGTGAAATCACCACCAGCAAACATTACCTGCTTTCTGACACTGGAAATCCTGATTCTCATCACGCTTTCATCATCATCAATCGTATTTACTGAGCGCTTACTATGTGCAGAGCACTGTACTAAGCGCTTGGGAAGTACAAATTTCATCTTCATCTCTGATAAACTGCAGGGCCTTTTTAAACTGTGAGCCTGATTTAAGCAGATTATCTGGAGCCTTGCCAGATTTAACATTTATATGGACTAAATTCTGTTATACTTTTCACTATTAGATATTTCTTCTATGACTATGTTGCTGAGAAGACAGTATTCACTAGAGAAAATTACATTCATTAGAATTTCTGAATAACCTGCAACAACTGTCTCTGCTTTTAAATTCAGAACACGGTACGCAGAAATTGGATTCAAGATTAAACAGCAGAGTTACACAATGACAGTTAAAGCAAATGAGGTACAAATTTTCTTGCTGATATAAATAATTGGTCTGCATAAGGATAACACATGCAAGAATCCTTGCCAGGATGAAAGACAGTAAACAAGGGGCAGTGATGAATGGCAGTGTTGTGAATAGCAAGAAGTTTTTTAGCAGGATACCACAGGGGACTGTGTTAGGTGAGGTCTTATTGTGCATCTTTATTAATGACCTGAAAGAGGGAGTGTGTGGCACAGCACTGGAAATTTCAGATGGATTGGAATGAAGAAGAGTTTCAAATCCAAGTCAGGGTAGAGAAGTTAGATACATGGGTTGAACAATCAAGGGACAGAAATGAACCCGAGAAGAAAGCAAGAGGCAATTTGGACATACTCACATGTTGAAGAGTCATCCAGCTGGGTTGAGAGATGGGTGACATGCAGGCTGCTGGCAGATCTAAAGAGTCTAACTGGCTAGGAAAGGGGCGTATGTGGATGCCAGGAGAGGTGAGGGCCTGCTACTCTTTGACTCCTCCTCACAGCTCACCAGGAGTCTTTACTGAGATAATCAGGCACAAAAGAGGGCTACCCTATAATGTGGTATCAATCAATCAACTGTCCAATGGTATATATTGAGGGCTTACTGCATGCAAAGTAATATACTAAGTGCCTGGGAGAGAGCAATACAATGGAGTCAAGTAATAATATTATATTATCATAATAATATATATTATAATTATAATATTATACTAATATCATTATTAATACTACTACTAATAATAATAATAATGATGACATGTATTAAGTGCTTACTATGTGCAAAGCACTGCTCTAAGTGCTGGGGAAGTTACAAGGGGATCAGGTTGTCCCATGGGTGGCTCATAGTATTAATCCTTATTTGACAGTTGAGGGAACTGAGGCACAGAGAAGTTAAGTGATTTGCCCAAAGTCACACAGCTGACAATTGGTAGAGCTCGATTAGAACTGATGACCTCTGATTCCAAAGCCCATGCTCTTTCCACTGAGCCACGCTGCTTCTTTGTAGACATGGTCCCTGCCCTCAAGAAGTTTACAGATGAAATATTCAGGAAAGTAGCCTACTAGTCATATCTGAAATAGAAAGTCATAAAATAGCAGGTGACACCGGACCATACCCAACTCGCCCTGGAGTGTTCTTACTTTGGTATAGTAAAGCTTAAGGAACCGTTTGTACTCACTTCATTTCTTAAAATTTAAGGGAGGCAGAGGAAAATACATTTTAGGTTCTACAGATTCAGGGTGGAATGAAGGCAGAGTTCCCTGGCAGAGTACTGTGCCTGATGACAAATTGTCAGAAATCAAGCAGCTAATGGTCAAGAATCAACAAGTACATTTGATTGACATTGTTGAAAATTGATACAATCAGATGATGAAACAGTACATTAAGGCTAAAGTTTGAGCTGGGGTTAAGATTTGGCTGAGTTCTGGGCATAGGATTCAATGATTGGTTTGCTCTACTTGTAACTTGATGATGGTTTAACATTTGATGATTGGAAATGCCAATGCTTGATTGTAGAATATTAGCATTTAGATGATTTGTTAAAATACTGAACCATTGTTATAGAAATCTGGATTAGCACTGTTCAATTTTAGCTTTTCAACAAAATTGTTGGTTTAGAAACCAGGCAATAGAGTGTGATTTTGAAAAGGAAAAGAATGTAAACACCCGATGGGATTGATTCACTGTTAATGGAATTCCTGCTGGATCAGAAAGGTACCTTCTTGACTGATCCCATCTCTATCACAGAAAGTTCCCAAGATCCTTCCAGATTAAGCCCCTTCAGGAAAAGGGCCTGTGGTGGGTACAAGAGAGAGAGGTCTGCAGCTTGCAAGTCTATGACTCCCATGGTAAATGAAAGTCTTCTGGGCAATGTAAAGTCAGACTGACTTCATGGTACCATCTCTTTTCTTAAAAACCTGGTAGAAATTTCTTTGAAAAACAGGTGGGAATTGTAGAGTAAGAACCGAGGTTTGAAATGCAGCCCAGCTATTGGCTGCATCATGAAAGTTAAAACCTGTCTGTAGAGCCTTGAAGAGATTATTGAGTTTATTTAAGTGACCAATCTATTGTGAGCAACCTTGCTGACCTTTAGCCCTTCTCCCTAGATAGCACTTAGGGAAAAACTCTCTTTTTTATTTTTATATTTTTATTTGTCGCTATTTCTCCAATTTTGACCCAGTCTGTAGTCAGATAGAAAAATGAGACCTTTTTCTAATTATGCATTTTTGTTGATGCCGTTTTCTCTAACCTCCTCATAGTCTGTGAAACTATGACTTTCATTACTCTCCAATACTTCCTAACAGCATTTTCTTTTTCAGTTGTTCCATACCCAGTTTTTGCAGGAATTTTTTCCATCAACTATACAACTTGCCTTTCTTTTCCTCCACTCCTTCCTAATACAGTCTTTTGAGAGTAAAAGCTCAATTTGAAAAGCAAAAACATAAACCTAGATCTCTTGATGTTTCTTCAGAATCATGGTTTGTATTACTTTGTCTCTCAGGGTTTCTCAGTGAGTAAGCATTTCCAGATGCCCTGAGTCCATTGCTGGGTTTAGAGAAATTGACTCATCCCTTTTCTCCTTACAACAAACTGTTTTCTTTCTACTTGAATTGGCTCAAATCTCCACTACAGAGTGCACTGAGACTAGTCAACAAACCAGGGTTTGATTGGATTAGGAGGGGAATGGGGTACCAGAGATCCTGGGCCCCTGAGGAAGTTCCTAGCTCTCAAGTCTCTTGTCCCACAGCTCCAAGGGTCATTTAGAGGGCAGCATGATAATTTATTCTCTGAAAGAGAGGGTCTCCTAATACTGAATTCCAACATATCAGTGGCAGGACCAATCTGTAACAAGAAATTTTGTTTTCCCTGGAGCACTCTGCTCACCACTCCTACCAATAAATCAATCAGTCGTATTTATTGAAGACTGATTGTGGGCACAGCACTGTACTAAACACTTGGGAGAGTACAATACAACAGAGTTGGAAAACACATGCCCTGCCCGCAGTTATCTCTTAATCTAGAGGAGGAGACAGACAGTAATATAAATAAATAAATTATGGATATGTACATAAATTCTATGAGGTGAGGGAAGGGTGGTCAATAAAGGGAGCAAATCAGGGTGAAACAGAAGGCAGTGGGAAAAGAATAGGTGAGGGCTTAGTCAGAGAAGGCTACTTGGAGGAAATGTGCCTTTAGTAAGACTTTGAAGGTGGGGAGAGTGATTGTCTTTCAGATAAGAAGAGGGAGGACTTTGCAGGCCAAAGGCAGTACGTTGGCAAGAAGTCAGCGACAATAAAGATGAGACCATGGTATAGAGAGTAAGTTGGCAAGAGAGGAGTGAAGTGTGTGGCCTGGGTTATAATAGGAGAGCAGTGAGTTGAGATAGTAGGGGACAAGTTGAGTGTCTTAAAGCTGATTGCAAGGAGTTTCTGTTTGACGTGGAGGTGGATGAGCTATTACTGGAGGTTCTTCAGGAGTTGAGAAACATGGACTGAATGTTTTTGTAGAAAAATGATCTGGGCAGCAGAGTAAAGTATAAACTGGAGTGGGGAGAGACAGATCAATGAGTAACATTTGACAAGTCCTTAGGATGTCCAAAGCACTGTAAGAAGAATTCATAGACATTTATTCAAACAGGATCTCTGGTCCACCGTGGGCTCACAATCTTGAAGATGTCTGTAGGAATGGTGTTAGTAAGGCGGTCATACACATTGGGAAAAGTCGACAATTGAAATTCTACAACGTAAAAATAAAACAGTTCAAGATTGTTGGCCTGGCAAAGGAGGGTAGGATCTTGTCCAAACTTTGCTCCTTTTAACGGTCTTTGTTAAGTGCTTACTATATACCAGGCACTGTAGATACAAGCTAATCCCACATGGGGATCATAGTTTTAATCCCTATTTTACAGATGAAGTAACTGAGGCACAAAGAAGTTGAGACTTGTCCAAGATCAAAGAGCAGACAAATGCTACAGTGGGATTAGAACCCAGATCCTCTGACTCCAAGGCCTATGTTCTTTCCACTAGGCCCCACTGCTCCTATTTACCTATGATGCATTTGGAATACACCCAGGAAGCACTTACCATGTGTCAAACACTGTTCTAAACACAGGGATGGATACCAGGTAATTCAGTTGGACATAGTCCCTGTCCCACATGGGGTTTATAGTCTAAGTGCTGAATCATAGTTGAGGAAACTGAGGCACAGGGAAGTTAAGTGACTTGCCCAAAGTGCTACAGCAGAAAAGTGGCATAGCCGGGTTTAGAACCCAGAGCCTCTGAATCCCAGGCCCATGCTCTTTCTCCTATGCAATGCTGCTTCTTGATACCTCTTTCAGGTATTAGCAACTCAAGCCATTCAGCACCCCAAGGTGTATTTCTCTTGTACTGCACAATTTGGTCTTGGCAACGCTCTGTCTTGGTAATCTGAATTAGACGTCATTTCAGTCATACTTCCACAGTGTTGTCTTTAGCTTAGTTGACACTGCAATAGTAAGAAATTGTCTGTACCTATTTTGAGGTCTATTCTAGTTGATCTTGGTTTTTTTAAGGGTGATTGGGGAGGGCTCTATTAGCTCAAGTCAACTAACACGCAGAGCATTATATGCTATACTCTATTTTTGTACCCAACCTCCCTCTCTGAAGAACACTCATTAAATAATTCAGAGCTACCTAGAGAAAAGTGCCACAGAGAGATGTCTTTATTATTGCAGTTTTGTTCATATCTGAAAATGGTTAAATAAAACATTTAAAAAATATGATAACATAATAACTCAGGCAAGAAGCATCAAACCAGATTCCCTTAATGATAACGATGAAACATAGATAATTATTCACTGGTAGGATTATATGAGCCAACTAGATTTGGCTCTTGAAGGAGCAGAATGGCACAGTGGATAGGGCATTCGCCTGGAAGTCAGAAGGTCATTTGTTTTAATCCCAGCTCTACCACTTGTCTGCTGTGTGACCTTGAACAATTCACTTCCCTTCTCTGGGCCTCCGATACTTCATCTGTAAAGTTGGGGATTGGAACTGTGAGCCCCTTGTGGGATAGGGCCAGTGTCCACCTCAGAGCTTAGTTCACTGCCTGGCACATAGTAATAGCTTAACAAATACCACAATAATAATTATTATCATTGAGTTGCTTAAGGGGTTTCTCCCCTATCGCAACTGCATTGCCTAATTTTGGGTTAACCTAGTGTTAAAACAAACTACAATGGCAGAACAATTAGGGATCCAGTGTTGAAACCTGCAGGGAACTGGGCCTATGACTCTTATTCTGGGCCAAGGGAAGACAGGCCAATTTAGGCTGTTGTCTAGTAATACACTCTCTTCTTTCCCCATTTGGGGTTCCTTGGGCTAATATACATTATTACCACTACTATTAGCACAAGTACCTCCTGAAAATTAGATCAAGTTGGCTTGAGTGGCTACTGATAGCCCTATGGATATCTCACAGTATGTGACATCGTGTGTGATGCATCGAGCATAAAACCTAATGCAATATTTTGTGGAAATTTGTGGAAATTCACCTGGATCTAACACATTTCTCCCTGGGGATCCCTGTGCACTATAGAATTGCTTCTGAACCCCTGCATTCTCTTTCCAGAGCCCTATGTATAGGGGAGCTTCATATGAGGTAGAGGGAGGCTGAGGAAGAACAGAGAAGCAGCATGGCCTAGTGGAACAAGCACAGGCCTGGGGGTGGTCTTCTGACTTGTATTCTAATTCCAGCTCTCCCAAATACTTGCTATGAGACCTTGGGCAAGTCACCAAAGTTGTCTGTGCCTCAGTTTCCTCAATTGTACAATAGGGATCAAATACCTGTTCTCCTACTTAGAATGTGAGCCCCATGTGGGACAGGTACTGTGCCCAACCCACTTCACTTGTGTCTACCCCAGTGCTTAGAACAGCATTTGACACATAGAAAGCACTTTAATAAATCACTTACTATGCTTAAAAAGGATGTAAAAATATTATTATATATGTAGATGCGTATATATATATAATTTTGGTATTTGTTAAGCACTTTATTTGCCAGGCACTGTACTATATATATACTGAGGCTTCTGGGGCCATGGTGGCACCTGGCAAGGGAGATGCCAATGTAAATAATAATGATAGTAATAATAATAACAATATTTGTTAAGTGCTATCTATGTACCAAACACTGTATTAAGCACTGGCGTAGATAAAGATCATCAGGTCCCTCATGGGGCTCAGAGTCCAAATAGGTGGGAGAGCAGGTATTGAATCTCCATTTTGCTGATGAGGGAACTGAGTTACAGAGAAGTTACACAGCATGTATGTTGTGGAGCCGGAATTAGAACCCAGTTCCTCTGACTCCCAGGACTGTGCTCTTTCCACTATGCCATGCTGCTAAAACTGACTGTCGGGTATTAAATTGGTGACTAGATTTGGCTAGTATTGGAAGGGCATAGGCTCACACTCTTGGAGCAAGCCATGGACCTGGCTGGGTTCCAGATATTTGGGCTTTGCAAGACTCTGATCTAGAGCTTCCCTTTGAAACCAATACAATCCTATCTAAGAAGGATATCGATTAGTTTCCACTTTTAATCAGAAGAGGGATAACATAAAATCTGCCAATGCTGTTTGCTTCAAAGAGTTCAGGGAAAAGGCAAATCCGTTATCAATCAGTGGTATTTACTGAGCCACAGAATGTACAGCACTGTTCCAAGTGCTTGGGAGAATACAACAAAACCAACACATACCCTCCATAAAGCGTTTTCAATTTAATGTGGGGCTAACACAATTAGAGAGAAGCAATGATTTGGAATCCTGCTGATTTTCTTGCCAGTCCAGAAAATGTTCTACAAGTTTATTCAAATTCAGCAGTCTTTCTGACAGCTCTGACAGAAGCATCAGCAGAGTCCAAAATGTGCTGGAACTTTCCACCAGCTCAAATCCCGGCCCCCGGGTTTGCCTTTTACCTCATGTGTTTTGCAGCTGCTTAGGAGAGCCCCACAAACTCTTCATTGCAAATCAAAGCCCAGCTCTGCTGCCAACCCTGCCACCATGTTAATCAGTATGGACACTTCAGAGGTTCTCAGAGAATCCTGACCCATTCAACTAATGGGTTAACCATATCCTTTGGATGTTGCTGTTTTTTAAGCTTCGTTATGAATAACGATGCTGCAATGGTAAAAACATTTGTCCCTGTTGCAACCTTTAAGGCAGGGGTAGTGCATACTTACTCTTTTGTACTCCCCCAAGTGCTTCCTTCAGTGCTCTGCCCAGAATAATCAATTGTATTTACTTTGTGGTTACTGTGCGCAGAGCAATGACCTAGATGCAAGTGCAACTAAGGGAGAGGACAGTATAGCGGATTTGGTAGACAAGTTCCCTGCCCACAACGAACGTTTGGTGAATGATATTGTAGGATTGATTATCTAGTCAACACTGTCTTTCAATTAATTAGTAACGATAAAAGTTTGTAGACCCTTAGAGCCTTAGTGTGTCAAACAATAATAATTCTTAACAATCAATATAATTAAGTTGATAAATAATAAAATTGAAAAAATGATAATAATGATAATGTAATCAAGAGCTTATAATATGTGCCAAGTGCTGTGTTAAGCACTTGGATGGATACAAATGGGGCATGGGACATGGCTACATGGGACATGTGGGACATGGTCCCTGTCCCACTTGGAACTCAGAATCTAAGGGGGAGGGAGAATAGGTATTCCCCAACTTAGAGATGAGGAAACTTAAGCACAGAGAAGTGAAATGATTTACCCAAGGTCACATAGCAGGCAGTTGGCGGAGCTGAGGTTGTAACCCTAGCCTTCTGACTCCCTGTCCTGTGTTCTTTCACTGGCCCTCTTTGCTTCTCAGAATCATTGAGCCAGGTTTTCCCAGTCTGTGACATGGTTTCTCAGTAATTTATCAGATCATTTTGGAGGTGTATTAACTACGTCAGGCCATTTCCAGGGAATAATTTTAAGCCCAGGGAAATGGGGCTCTTATTCCAAAGGCCACATTTTTTAAAATTGGCATTCATGTTCCATTACCCCTTTTCTCCCTCTGCCCTCCCGCAACCCTCTTCCAGTTAAGTCTGGACTCCCTGTAGACAGTAAGCTTGTTGTGGGCAGGGAATGTGTCTACCAACTCAGTCATTTTGTATTCTCCCAAGTGCTTAGTACAATGATCTGCACAGAATAAGTGCTTGATAAATATGATTGATTTAATTGATTGATTAACGCATGACTGAAATCCAGTTCCAAGTTCATTTTTCTCCTCATTTTTTTCAGAGGTTTAGGTAAACTAGGTGTCATTTTCTCTTTCAAGGAGAAAAGGTTGTGAAATGTGTCAGAGAGGTTATGCTACATCAAACAGGTCTCCTGGTTTATGCCCAGTTCTGCCACAATTTTGCTGTGAAATGAATTACTTAACTTTCCTATACCTCCCTTTGGTCAGTCAGGTCTACTCATCCCTAATCCATGCTACCCCATTCACTGACATAGCAGTTTAAGGATTGAAGAAGCATGGTCGAGTGGAAGGAACCCAGGCTTGGGAGTAAGAGGACCTGGTTGCTAATTCTGGCTCTGCCACTAACCTTCTGTGTGACCTTGGGAAGTCACTTAACTTCTCTGGGCCTCAGTTTCCTCATCTGTAAAATGGCGATTCAATTTCTGTTCTCCCTCCTACTTAGATTGTAAGCCCCATGTGGAACAGGCACTGTGTCTGGCCTGATGAACTTGTATCTACCCCAGTGCATAGAACAGTGCTTGACATGTAGTAAGCATGTAACAAATACCACATTGTTATTAATATCATTATTAGTAGTAATAGTAATTACGGTATTTAAGCACCTACTGTACTAAGTACTAGATTCTTGAGCTCTTCAGAAAGAAATGTGCTCTGTGAAAAGCCAGCATTATGAAACTATGTCATCAGGGGATGGGAGCTGGTGGGTGAGTGCAGGCTGTTGTTCTGGGCAAACCTTCTTATCCAGCACCAAACCGCAGAAGTGAAGCCCGCCCCCAAGCGTTTAGAATGGTTGCAGCAGCTTGTAACCATTCATTCATTCATTCATTCATTCATTCAATCGTATTTATTGAGCACTTACTGTGTGCAAAGCACTGTACTAAGCACTTGGGAAGTACAAGTTGGCAACATATAGAGACGGTCCCTACCCAACAACGGGCTCACTGTCTAGAAGGGGGAGACAGACAACAAAACAAAACATGTGGACAGGTATCAAGTCACCAGAATAAATAAAAATAAAGCTAGATGCACATCATTAACAAACTAAATAGAATAGTAAAGATGTCCAAGTAAAATAAATAGGGTAATAAATCTGTACAAACATATATACAGGTGCTGTGGGGAGGGGAAGGAGGTAGGGCAGGGGGGATGGGGAGGAGGAGAGGAAAAAGGGGGCTCAATCTGGGAAGGCCTCTTGGAGGAGGTGAGCTCTCAGTAGGGCTTTGAAGGAAGAGAGCTAGCTTGGCGGATGTGCGGAAGGAGGGCATTTCTGGCCAAGGGGGAGGACATGGGCTGGGAGTCGACGGTGGGACAGGTGACAATGAGGTACCAAGGACCATTAGCCTAAAACGATGAGGTTCCTGGAGACTACCCCCTCCAAGTTATATTTTAACTTGTACATTTTACTGGTGATAGTTGTGAGGCGGTGTGTCCTAGTGGAAAGGGCTTGGGAATGGAAGTCAGGAGACAGGTTTCTAATTTCAGCTCTGCCAACCACCCTGATGTTGACTTGAAGGGAAATCACTTAATCTCTCTGTGTCTCAGTTTCCTTATCTATAAAACAGGGATAAAATACCTGGTCTTCCCACCTTTTAGACTGTGAACCCCGTGTGGCCCAAGGACTGTGTCCATTATAATTATCTAAATCTTCATGAGAAGCAGTGGAAAGAGCATGGGCTTGGGAGTCAAGGGTTGTGGGTTCTAATCCCAGCTTTGCCATTTGTCTGCTGTGTGACTTTGGGCAAGTCACTTCACTTCCCCTGTGCCTCAGTTATCTCATCTTTAAAATGGAAATTAAGACTGTGAGCCTCACGTGGGACAACCTGATTACCTTGTATCTCCCCCAGTGCTTAGAACAGTGCTTGGCACATAGTAAGTGCTTAACAAATACCATCATTATCATTATTCCCCAGCACTTAGCATGGGTTTTTGTAGCAAAGAAAGAAATAAATACCATAATAATTATTCTGATTATTGAATTTGACTTGCTTTTACTGTTGTTTGTATTATGTGCCTGTTATGTATGACATAGGTTGGGACCCTATTGCTGGGCCAGGGGCTTACTGATTTTCCTGTATTTACCCCAACTCTTAGCGCAGTGTTTTGTCCATGGTAAGTGCTAATAAATGTTAGTAGCTTAAAATTGAACATAATAATCAATCAATGGAGCTTGAGTGCTTATTGTGTGTGCAGAGCACTGTACTAAGCACTTGGGAGAGTACAGTGCAACAGACTTTGCAGTAATGTTCCCTGCCTACAAGGAGCTTACAGTCTAGAATGATGTTAAAAGCCTTATTTTACAAAGGTTAGAAGAACTGTAATGGTTCTTTTTCTAGGGGATCTCTTTAAATGAGAATCCAGCAACCTGCACTGAAAATTCTACTTTAGGATTTTACATTTGTAGAAAAACTTTATGTTAAAAGAGATGGATCCAATATTCTATCTCTTGTGGAGAAGAAATGCTTTATTAGGGTAACCCAAAGAAAAATGACTATATTAAAATTTATTATTTTCAATTATTTTCAATGGTATTGATTAAGCACTTACTATTTGCAGAGTAGAATACTAAGTAAGTGCTTGGCACTACAGTAAGCACTTATGTTATTCTATTCTTTCATTTCCTTTAATAGTATGCTACTTTAAAAAATGAGTAACATTAAAATTCTTATGATTAGGCTTCCTTTTTTATATTTCTTGAAAATCTAATTACATCTAACAGCAGGGAATGTGTCTACAGCTCTATTGCATTGTACGCTCCCAAACACTTAATACAGTACTCTGCACACAGTAAGTGCTCTAGAAATACCATCGATTGATTATTAACAGAAACTCTACAGTCTTCAAGCTGTTGCTGTCATGTGCTGTAAACTACATACTGTTTCATGTTTCAACTTTTCCCAGAGAGCAATTAAAGGTAGCATTCTAGATTGATCATTTTGGTCACACCAACGTTGTTTGTAGGGAAATATCTCTGCTTTCAAGCTTTCTTCCATAAACTACTTTCAGTTTTAATTTCATTGCAAGCTAAAATAAGGTTCTACTTCCCCTTAAGGGACTCCTGACACTTTAACGTCTCTTACTTGAATGCCTTTGGATTTGTATTGGGATCTTACCAGCTACATTCCAGGCTCAAAGGGAATTCAAGTTCTGTGAATTAAGATTCTAAGGATTACAATATTGGGTCAGACTAATGGTCTACCCTGTTCACAGTTCTTTCTCCCATGACCCTTGCCCCCTTCTATCTTACCTCTCTGATTTCTTACTACAGCCAGCATGCTCAATCCTGTAACATCAACCTACTCACTGTATCTAGATTCTATCTAGCTAGCTGTTAACCTCTCGCCCACATTTTGCCTCTCCCTGCATATGCAAAACACTATCACTGTTCCTATCTTCAAAGCCTTATTAAAATCACATCTCCTCCAAGAGGCCTTCCCCATTAAGCCTTCATTTCCCCTACTCCCAATCCCTTCCACTTCACCCTTGAATTTAGATTTAAATCCTTTGATATTCACCCCACTCTCAGCCCCTTAGCGCTTATGTACATATCTGTAATTTATTTTAATGTCATGCTCCCCCTTTAGACTGTAAGCTCCTTGTGGTCAAGGAACATTGCTTCCAATTCTATTGTGTTGTACTCTTCCAAGTGCTTAATACAGTGCTCTGCACAAAGTAAGTGCTCAGTAAATATCATCATCATCAATCGTATTTATTGAGCACTTACTATGTGCAGAGCACTGTACTAAGCGCTTGGGAAGTACAAATTGGCAACATATAGAGACAGTCCCTACCCAACAGTTGGCTCACAGTGTAAAAGTAAATATATTTGATTAATTGAACAGTGGCACCAAATGCTGGTTGGAGAAACCCTTGGCCTTAGGGATCTTCTTGTATTTGAAAATGATACCCCAAAAAGTGAAACCAAGGAGCAAAATCATTAGTGTTCATTTTAGAGTCCAGCAAAGATGATTCATTAAAAAAAAGCTCCTGGGTAATATTACCTTTTTTTTTTCCTTAATGGAATTGGTTAAGTACCTACTATGCACCAAGCACTATACTAAATGCTGGGATAGAGACAAGGAATTCATGTTGGACACAGTCACAGTCCCACATGGGGCTCACAGTCTCAATCCCCATTTTACAGATGAGGTAACTGAGGCACAGAGAAGCAAAGTGACTTGCCCAAGGTCACACAGCAGACAAGTCGCAGAGCTGGGACTAGAACCCAAGTCTTTCTGACTCTCTGACCCATATTCGGTGTCCTAGGCCATGCTGCTTCTCTAATTGACATTTCTTTAAGAGTACTACATTATTTTCTCTATATGCATTTTGTGTTTTGTAAAGTTTAGCAAGCTTAATTGTTAGACCACATTTTACACGTCATAGTTATACATTTTTGTTTATTTCCATTGGTTATGATGATTGCTATGATTGCTCCAGATCCCCGAAGAGGTGAGAAGAATTTAGCTTTCAGTAATAAGGAGCACATATGTTGTTGGACCTCACAGCCACTGAGCGAAAGGATAAACCAGGGAATATCTGCCATCATTCCAAAGGAGTGTGGAATATTATTTATTATGCTTGAGTTAGTTTGGGAGTCTTGGAAAAACTAAAGCAGTCCCTCTTTTCCCATTTTGTCTTTCATCTCTAAAACTTGTAAACTTGAAATGTTCTTTTCCTGTTAAGCTTGGTCACTGAAACTCACCCATGACTTATTTTGCTACAGTCAGTGGTAATGATAGCAAGAAAACCTGGAATCTAGGTTTCTGGTATTGCTCACATTCCTTGCTTTCACCTTTGTCTTGAATTAGAGATGAAGCACGGGATTTTTCTTGAAGGATGACTGTTCAGTGAGGTCTTTACTAGAACTTCTGTATAAGATTGGCACATATTGTAGTCAGCCTTGGACTGATGCCCAAATGAGAGATTCAAACCTTAAGGGAGAGTGATTTAAGTTAATTTGGGGTGAATTCATCATCAATCGTATTTATTGAGCACTTACTATGTGCAGAGCACTGTACTAAGCGCTTGGGAAGTACAAATTGGCAACATATAGAGACAGTCCCTACCCAACAGTGGGCTCACAGTCTAAAAATTCATATGTTTTAGACTTCCATAAGTCTCTGTAACTGAACTACAACAATTAATGACTGCAGCATTTGTTAAGGGCATATTATGTAATAATAATAATAGTATTTATTAAGCACTTGCTATGTGCCAAGCACTGTTTGAAGCACTGGGGTAGATACAAGGTAATTAGGTTGTCCCACATGGGGCTCACAGTTTTAATCCCCATTTTACAGATGAGGTAACTGAGGCCCAGAGAAGTTAAGTGGACTTTCCCAAGGTGACAGAAAAGACAAGTCATGGTGCCAGAATTAGAACCCACATCCTCTGACTTCCAAGCCCGTGGTCTTTCTACGAAGCCACACTGCTTCTCTTATGTACTAAGTACTGTACTAAGCCCTGGGCTAGATACAAGATAATCAGAGAAGTCACAGTCTCTGTCCCACATGGATAGAGTTCACGGTCTAATTGGGGAGAAAGAGCAGGTATTGAATCCCCATTTCACAAATGAGGAAACTGAGGCAGAGAGAAGGTAAGTGACTTGTCCAAGGTCACCCAGCAAGCAAGTGGCAGAGCTGGGATTAGAACCCAGGTCCTCTGAATCCCAGGCCAGTACTCTTTCCATTAGGCAACACTGCTACCCCATTGGCGACGTGGTCAGCGAAGAATCTGGATGTCTTCCTCCCTTCCCATATGCCAAAATTAAGATTCTTGGCTTCTTTTTTTCTTTTTCTTCCAAATATAATGCACATGGTAACCTGAATAGCATCTGAATAGTGTATCTGACAGCTGTGAATATTAAGAAAGGAAATTGCAGATGTGGGATCATTTTACGGATAATTCAACAAAAACAAACAAACCTAACTTTCTCTCAATTACTGGCCCAGTTTAGAGTATTACCAGGATAATTGCCTAAATTTTCTAATCTACTTTGCTGGTATAGACCTGGTTTCAATGTTAGTATCATATGTCTGGTCTGATTATTAGACAAAAATCAGAAACTTTCAAAAGGCTGTTTTTAACAGATATTACTTTGGATTTCTTAACTCTTGTTCATTTCCTGTGTGTATTTTTCAAGTGGCCTCAGGACAATTAAAGCACACAGCAAAGACTATAAAACCTTGCCTGGATACTTTCCATAATCCCCACCTCCCCCACAGCCTATTCCAACTTCTCCACAAATCTCAGACTCTTATTTTATCAGTTTGAGAATCAAGCATAAGTACTGAGTGATGATGGCCTTCCTGAAAAGCTATTTTCTGATAATTGTAACTGGTACCTTTCATTAACTAGAAATAGCCATGCATCAATTCAGAGGAGTAAATTAAATGAAAAAAATAAACATTTACCTGATTAATTTGAAAGGAAACTTGTTTTCAGAGAGATTCTGCAGATTAAATAATGGCTTACATATAACAGTTCACCCTAATGATAAATGCATGTATTTTGTAGTTTGTTTAGTTTAGTTTAGTTAATAGTTTAGAAGCAGTGTGGCCTGATGGAGAGAGCATTAGCCTGAGAATCAGAAGGACCTGGTTCCTAATCCCAGGTCCACCACTTGTCTGTTGTGTGACCTTGGCAAGTCACTTAACTTTTCTGTGCCTTGATTACCCCATGTGCAAAATGGGGATTAATGCTGATGGACATTCATTCAACTCATTCATTCAATCATATTTATTGAGTGCTTACTGTGTGCAGAGCACTGCGCTAAGCGCTTGGGAAGTACAAGTTGGCAACATATAGAGATGGTCCCTACCCAACATGGACTGTGTCCAACCTGATTAGCTTGTATCTACCCCAGTACTGAGTACAGCCAGGGCACATACTGAGCACTTAACAAATACCACAGTATATATAAAGTTTTGAATATCTATCCATTTATTTTGTATTGTTTATTATTCTTTACATTCATTTAATCGTATCATTTCTATACACACAGAGAGATACATGTTTCTTGTTTTTAAAGAGGAGACATTTTTTATTATAGTCAGTTCTCCCATAATGCATGTTTTCACCACAAATTTTGGCTAGAATGATGTTGGGAAATTATAAATGTTCTTTCTCAAATGCACATCTATCTGAATAGAACGTAATGAGGAAATGGGTGTCTTCATGCTAGTGGTGCTGGTCAAAGTGTGTATGTGACAACACAAGGTTTTCTTGTGATGGGGTTTAAGGAGAATGTAATCCCTTCTTCAAAATACTAATAGCAATTGTACTATCCATTCGGTGCCTACTAACTGCCATGCACTGTGCTGAGCCCTGGGGGAGATTCAATTCAATTCAATCATATTTATTGACCACTTAATGTGTGCAAAGCACTGTATTAAGCACTTAGGAGAGTACAACTTAGGAACTAGACACATTCCCTATCCACATCAAGCTTACAGTCGAGAGGGGGAGATGGACATTAATATAAACAAATGAACAAATTACAGCTATGTACGTAAGTTCTGTGGGGCTGGAAGAGGGATGAATAAAGGGAGAAAGTCAGGGTGATGCAGGAGGGAGTGGGAGAAGAGGAAAGTAAAGCTTATTCAAGAAAGGCCCCTTGGAGGAGGTGTGCCTTCAAAAAGGCTTTGAAGAGTCAATATAAGCAAATCAAACACAGTCCATTTCTTCAGTTTGAAGGGCACAGAAGCATAATTCAACCAATCAGTCATATTTATTGAGCTTTTACTAGGTGCAGAGCACTATACTAAGCACTTGGGAGAGTACAATACAACAGGGTTCCGCATCCTTGGAAGCCGTGGAAGGGAAAGCTCTTACTTTCTTTCTCTCTCCACTCCCCTTTCCTCTATCTGAAGTAAGAATTTGCATCTTGCAAATAAAGAATCAGTGTAAGGACAAGAGCACTCTAATAATAATTATTATTAATAATTATGGTATTTGTTAAGTGCTTACTATATTCCAGGCACTATACTAATCATTGGGGTGGATGCAAACAAATTGGTTTGACATAGTCCCTGTCCCACATGGGCTCACAGTCTTGATACCCATTTTACATATGAGGTAGCTGAGGCACAGAAAAGTGAAGTGACTTTCCCAAGGTCACATAGCAGACAAGTGGCAGAGCCAGGAATAGAACCCACAACCCTATGACTCTCAGGCCTATGCTCTATCTACTACCCCATACTGCTTCTCATAATCATTATTATGATTGTATTAGTTAAGTGGTTTGCCATGTGCCAAGCCCTGTACTAAGCTCTGGAGTGGATAGAAGCTAATCAGCTTAGAAACAGTCCCTGTCCCACATGGGACTCACAGTCCATGCCAGAGAGAGAACAGGAATTGAATCCTGATTCTACAGATGAAGAAACTGAGGCACAGAGAAGCTAAGTGATTCACCCCAGGTCACAGAGGAGGCAGGCTCCAGAGCTGAGATTAGAAGTGGGTTCTCTGATTCTCTGACTCTTGGGTTTTCCACAAGGCCACACTGCTTCTCACACGATCTTGCAACCACTGCTCCTTAACATAACAGGTGTTTTAACTACAAGGTTTGGAATGGGAAGGAGAACTGGTCTGTGGCAGCTGTGCTGATGGCAGGATCTTCAACAGAGTGGCAGGATCTTCAGTAGAGCGACTCAGTTACCCCAGTGGCCAGATTTTCTTTAATATAGGAAGAGATGGGAGGAGGGCTGGGGGAGCTTCCAGGAAGTGGCTGCTTCTGCAGGACTGGACCAATGATTCGTGCATATGGGGGAACAAAGGAGACTTGGGATAGGAAAAAGACAAAAAAAGGAAATATAGCAGAGAAAGTAAGAGAGAGGGAAGGAAGACAGAACAAGAGAATGAGTGCATCAGAGGGAGTGAGAGAGAGTGAGACAGAGGGGGAGGGAGAGAGAGAGATGACAGACCAGAAGCACTCATAGTGTAGTTGTAGTCATTCCATCCTAAAAGTGTCCGTCTGAATGGCGTCACTAGAACTGTCACTATGACTTGGGTGTTTTCTATGCCAGCCTCTGCCAGAAATGTCTCAGTGTCAATCTATCTCTTCTGAAACCAGGCCTCTCACCCCTTCAGTCAGAAGTGCTCAAAACTCACATGTAAGACTTACTGCTCAAGAAGTATTATCGACTGTTCCCTAGGTATTCATGCAGGTAAATCTGGAGAGCTAGTGATCATAATAACCGTCCCTTCATGCAAAGGGAAGTCTTGGGCTCAATATTTTTACTATGTCTAGTATCATTTGGGGATAGGTACTCACAGCAGGTGCAGGGGACATGGGATGGTGATTCTGCTTTAGCATGACATCCACTCTGCTTTCCTGTGACATCCTAAAATCTAAATAAATGTTCTATGTTAGGATGTGGAGTGGGTGGTGGAATCTAGCACTACCCACCTTGATAGTAAATTTCCTTGTTTTTCAGGGAAGCAGCTACCTTAAGTGGATACTGACAGGGTGTGGAGGGAGATAAATTTCTCTTCCATGCCTCCTCCTTGTTGCTTTTTTTCCGCACCTCACAAGATGTTCAGATGGGAGTTAAGATTCACATTATTGTTATTACTTGATGCCGAGTTAAGAAATAGGAGAGCTTACAGATGAAATTAAGTTTTAAAACTTCTCTGTAATAAAAGATTCCATCAGGTAGTGATTGGTTTTAGCATATTTATAATTCTTGAAACTCTTTGAGTTTATTCTATTTTGAGCAAATAAACTATGACGGGGGATTATTGTCTTCCTGATTTGGAATTTCCTTAAATATCACTGGCACTTTAAGTAATAGCAACCCCTTAATACTCCTCACCACATAATTGTGATAATTGTTAATAGTCTAAAGCACTCATTATATGCCGAACACTGTATTAAGTGCTAGGATGGATATAAGACTACCATCCTTCCAGTCTCACAAGTCCGCAAACTTGGTGTCATCCTCGACTCTGCTCTCTCGTTCACCCCTCACATCCAGTCCATCACCAAAATCTGCCGGTCTCACCTCCGCAACATTGCCAAGGTCTGCCCTTTCCTCTCCATCCAAACCGCTACCCTGCTGGTTCAATCTCTCATCCTATCTTGACTTGGTTCCTGCATCAGCCTCCTCTCTGATCTCCCATCCTCCTGTCTCTCCCCTCTTCAGTCTATATTTCATGCTGCTGCCTGGATCATCTCTGTGCAGAAATGCTCTGGGCATGTTACTCCCCTCCTCAAAAATCTCCAGTGGCTACCAGTCAACCTATACATCAGGCAAATACTCCTCACTCTAGGTTTCAAGGCTCTCTATCACCTCGCCCCCTCCTACCTCACCTCCCTTCTTTCCTTCTACAGCCCAGCCCACACCCTCCACTCCTCTGCTGCTAACCTCCTCACTGTGCCTAGTTCTCACCTGTCCCAGCGTTAACCCCCGGCCCACATCCTCCCCCTGGCCTGGAATGCCCTCCCTCTGCACATCCGCCAAGCGAGCTCTCTTCCTCCTTTCAAAGCCCTACTGAGAGCTCATCTCCTCCAGGAGGCCTTCCCAGACTAAGCCCCCTTTTTTCTCTCCTCCTCTCCATCCCCCCGCCCTACTTCCTTCCCCTCCCCACAGCACCTGTATATATGTTTATACAGATTCATTACTTTATTTATTTTACTTGGACATATTTACTATTCTATTTATTTTGTTAATGATGTGCATCTAGCTTTATTTTTATTTATTCTGGTGACTTGACACCTGTCTACAGGTTTGTTTTGTTGTCTGTCTCCCCCTTCTAGACTGTGAGCCCGTTGTTGGATAGGGACTGTCTCTAAATGTTGCCAACTTGTACTTCCCAAGCACTTAGTACAGTGCTCTGCATACAGTAAGCGCCCAATAAATACGATTGAATGAATGAATATAAGACAATCATGTTGGACCCAGTTCCCATCCTAAATGGGGTTTGCAGTATAAGTAGAATGGAAGACGATTCAATCCCCATTTTACAGATGAGGAACCTGAAGTTTTTTATGATATTTGTTAAGAGCTTACGATGTACCAAGCACTGTACTAAATGCTGGGGTAGATGCAAGGTTGGGCATTCCCATGTGGGACTCTCAGTCTTAATCCCCATTTTACAGATTAGGAAACTGAGGCCAAGAGAAGGGAAGTGGGCATCGGGGGTGGCGGGGGGCCTGCTCGTGCGTGGGGCTACCGTTTGGCACCCCCTTCCCCGGAGGCTTCAGGAGAGGGCTCCTCACAGAAGCAGAGGGGCAGGAGAGGGTGAGCCGTCGTCCAATCTGCCCATTCTTCTACCCTTGGTACTTACTGAGCACCTACGGGGAGCAGAGCTCTGTTCGAGGCAGGACCCCCTCCATTCTCTCTGTTTGTGGGGGAGGCAGATGGTATCTCTGAAGCACAACAGAGATAGGCCTTCCCAGACTGAGCCCCTTCCTTCCTCTCCCCCTCGTCCCCCTCTCCATCCCCCCCATTTTACCTCCTCCCCTTCCCCACAGCACCTGTATATATGGATATATGTTTGTACATATTTATTACTCTATTTATTTTACTTGTACATATCTATCCTATTTATTTTATTTTGTTAGTATGTTTGGTTTTGTTCTCTGTCTCCCCCTTTTAGACTGTGAGTCCGCTGTTGGGTAGGGACTGTCTCTATATGTTGCCAATTTGTACTTTCCAAGCGCTTAGTACAGTGCTCTGCACATAGTAAGCGCTCAATAAATATGATTGATGATGATGAAGTGACTTGCCCAAGGTCACAGAGCAGACAAGTGGTGGAGCTGGGTTTAGAAACCAGGTCCTTCTGATTCCCCGGCTCATGCTCCATCTACTAGCCTAGACTGCTTCCACATTGTGGAGATTTCTAAATCACTTGAAATGGGACTAAGGTCAGCTTAGGTAGGAACTCAGTACAGTGCTCTGAGCACAGTAGCCATTCAGTAAATATCATTGATTGACATTTTGCGGGGAGGTCTCGGCTGGAAAAGTAGTGATTTAGGGTATGTGGGGGACTGGATTACTGTATTCTTTGTTTTATAGGATTTAGTTTGTTTAAAGCCTAAGAAAACGTATTGGAATTTTGAAGGCAGTCATTTAAGAATTCACCAATAAGCCCAGTTCTGTAGACATAGGAGCAAATTTCAAATAATTGGAGATAAATTTGCAACGTCAAAATTTGGGACTTCATTCTCTAATGAAGTGTTTCCTTATTTTCTCCAACAGTAGGGATGAATAAGCATATCTATATCTATCTATATCCTCTAGTGTTTTGAAACATGAATAAAAATTCAGGCTGGAAAAGTACAACAATAAACTACTAACACACATCTTGCATGCTAAGTGCCAGGGCATACTTGCTCGAACTATACAAGCACCTTCTCTGAAGACACACCAGCAACAGATCTAACTAAAATAAAATGCAGTGATAAAAGATAGATCATTTTAGGGGCTTTTATGGGAAGACTGTACTTCCTAATCAGTTCCAGTGAAAGATCAATCATTCAATCAATCAATCAATCATATTCATTGAGTGTTTTCTGTGTTCAGAGTATTGTACTAAGGGCTTGGGAGAGTACAGTATGACAGAGTTGGTAGACATGTTTCCTGCCCCCAATGAGCTTACAGTGCAATTACTGTTAATTTTAAGTGGCTTCAGCACAGTACACGCTGGAGAAGCAGTGTGGCTCAGTGGCAAGAGCACGGGCTTTGGAGTCAGACAGAGGTCATGGGTTCAAATCCCAGCTCCACCAATCGTCAGCTGTGTGACTTTGGGCAAGTCACTTAACTTCTCTGGGCCTCAGTTACCTCATCTGTAAAATGGGGATTAAGACTGTGAGCCCCACTTGGGACAACCTGATCACCTTGTATCCTCCCCATTGCTTAGAACAGTGCTGTGCACATAGTTAGTGCTTAGCAATGCCATCATTATTATTATTATTATTATTACAGGGCCTGAAATGACCCTTTTCATGCAAAAAGAGAAATTCCAGATAGGAATCTGGGAGTGAAAAATATACCTTTTAAACCAGAAAATTGTACATTGTGTTATGTGATTGGAATTTACTTGTGGCTGAATTAAAAATGAATTTTCTACAACAATGGTAATAATTGAAATCAATGGAAAGTAATTGGATTATAAATGAAGTCTACTACTGTGCTAAATAAATTATTGGCACTAGTAACTATCATTTAATATTCTTACCTCTAACATCAATTATAGATTAATTGTAATGCAAATATATCAACTCATCACAGTTCAGTCATATCTCAATGTAGTAAGAACTTGAAGTTCATTCCATCTTAAAGGAAAAAAATGAAGTAGAACAATTTATTCTGCTTCAGGGAATATGTGAGGGGAGAAAAAAGCACAAAATGATTTTTTAGAACAATATATGGCTAAGAATAGAAAGTTTTAATCACATTATTAGTAGTAGAAAAGCAGACTCTTTAAAGCTAGCATTATGTAGCCATGTGGGAGTTTCTCATGACCTTATTTGTTTATGAGAAAATCATAAAGCAAAATATTAATGGTGCCACAGGAGATTTGCGAATTGCATAAACTTCTAGAGGGAAAAATGAAAAATGAAGAGTTGATAGTAAGTATTGATATTCTGGTTGATAATTTTTCAAATTTGCAGCATTGCTTTCCATGTTGCTGCATCTTCCTCGGGCCAAGATAGAAGAGAGAATCCACCAAGTTCCCCTCCTTCATTTCTACAGCTCTCAGATCTGGGCTGGGAATGGGAGGAGTTGATAGGTGATGGATGGAGCAGGCCAGAGCAAGCTCACTGACTCTCCCAATGCCCAGATTTCCTCAGCACTGCAGTGAAAAAGGGTGAAGAGTGAAGACTTAGAAAGTGAAGACTTAGTGAGAATGAAGACTAATATTAATAACAACAATAATAATGAATAGCAATTATAATAATAATAGTGGTATTTGTTTGGCACTTACTCTTTGCCAGGCACCGTACTAAGCTCTGGGGTGGATACTAGTAAATCGGGTTGGATACAGTCCCTGCACCAAATGTGGCCTCCAGTCTAAATCCTCATTTTACAGATGAAGTAACTGAGACATTGAGAAGTAAAGTAACTAGCCCAAGGTCATGTAACAAACCAGTAGTGGAGTCAGGATTAGAACCTAGATCCTTCTGTTTCCCAGGCCTGTGCCCTATCCACTAGGCTACCCTAATTCTAAACAGAAAGGGTTACTATGTTGAAATGATTGGAAAAAATGAAAAATAAATTATTTTAATGATGATGACTATTATTAGTCTGCAGATATTTTAAGCTTCTCTAATTTTAAGATTGTAAAAATAAAATAAACACAGAATTCTAGTGTATTTTGCAATAAAAATAAATCTTGTTGTTGTGGTAACGAAGCATATGGTAGCATGACCCAACACAGGTATGCAGTTATGCAGGGTGATAATATTGATGGAGAATAAAATTAAATTCACTGACAACTCCCAAACTTCATATTTAGTGAACAATTTAGGCCTCCTCCCCACTCAATCTGTTGTCCTTAATACCATTTTACTTTCCTTCTTTTTTCTTCCTTCTTTTATTCCTTTCCCAGATTCCTTCAGCCCCCATTTTTTTTTATAGACGGCAGCACAAGCAGTGAATTGGCCAAATGGCAGGCGTCAGGAGATGAAACAAAGATCCTGAACAATCAGTAAACTCAACTTTTGGCTTTGGGTCATCAAGAGTTAACCATAGAGTTGTTTGTGTAATGCCATTTGTTAGGTTTTCAAAGGCAGATTTCATTTATTTATCAATCATTGGCATTTATCAAGTGCAGAGAGCAGTTAGTAGAAACCAAGCCTGCCCTCATAACCAGATTTTTCATACCACTTTATGGATGAGGAAGCAGGTTCACAGAGATGTTGAAAAAGTAAGAAAAGCATAATGCCCACCATGATGCTAACAGCCATCTAATTATCTTCTCAATATCAATTAGCCTTAGTTGAAGGGGCACTGGGGGCATGTTTCTGACTGATTTACTTTGCTCCTTCCCCAAATTGTTTTTATGCATTGGAAATGAGAAAGAAATCCACAAACGAAGCAGGATTTGGTTGGAATATAAGCCATTTTGGACTACTTTTGATTCTCTCAGATTCTGTCAAGTCAGTCAGCAAACACATTGTATGTCCATATGTGCAAGGAAGGATAATTGGTCACATACCTTGATCACCCAAGCTCTTGATGGCATATGAAGACCAACCATCCTTTTCTGGGTTTTGTACTTCATCTTAGCAAAATGAAACATCTTCCCCCCAAATTCTAAGTTCCTTCATTGATTCACTCTATCATTGAATGCTCAGTGGTAGCTAAAAGGACTAATATGTAGCTATTTGCTGATAATATTTGGCCTTGAATTGTCCAAAAAACTCACAAATGGCAACACAGAGTAACTGTTTGATGTCATACAGTCTTACCCCAGGGAGCTACTAATTACATTACCTTTAACAAAAATTCCAATGAGTAGATACATTTTTGGATCCCAAGCACAAAGCTCCATTAAGCTGAGCATTTCATTGACTCACTTCCAGAAATCTAAACAATTTTTGCATCACCATCAGTCAGTATAGATGTAATAGGATGACTTGCATTTCAAGGGAAAAAATTATTAATAGTTCCCAAAGTACTTTAAAAAATGTAGTTGTGAAAGTGCAACATACCCATCTATACTTCTAAGGGTTTAAATCAAATGACATACTTGATTTTGGACCTTTCTCCTGAGATAATACATGAACACATTAGGATATTAAAACTTGATGGAGTCTTACTTGACCTAAGGCCCTATTCAGATCCAGTCATAATAGTAGTATTGAATTGCCACTTTTTTATGTTTTTTTTAATGGTATTTGTGAAGAACTTACTCTGTGCCAGGAACTAAACTAAGCTCTGGGATAGATACAAGATAATCAAGTTGGACACAATCCGTGTCCCATACAGGGCTCACAGTCTTAATCCCCATTTTGCAGTTGAGGTAACTGAGGCACAGAGAAGTTAAGTGACTTCCCCAAGGACACACAGCAGACAGGTTGTGGAGTCAGGATTAGAACCAGGTCCTTTTGACTGGCTTGTGCTCTATCCACTAGTCTATGCTGCATGACTTGGTGCAGTGCAATGTATCAGGCATTTGGGAAATACAGAATAAAGAAGTGACATATTCCCCATCCATAAAATGAGTTTAGACTGTAAATTCCTTGTGGGCAGGGATCGGGTCACCAACTTTATCGTAGTATACTCTCCCAAGTGTTTAGTACAGTGCTCCGCACACAGTAAACACTCAGTAAACACCATTGATTGGTTACATCCATTAGGCAACATAAATATAAAAGTATTTACAGGTAAATAATTGTGTAAGCATATACACGAGTGATAAATATCGAATAAGTTAAAATGGTTCAGTATAGTGAGAAATCAATCCAGGAAAGCTTGTTGGAGAAGGTGGGCTTTTAGGAGGAATTTGAATTTAGAGAGAGTTGTGATCTGTATGAAATGGGGAGGGAAGAAGTTCCAAGACAAGGAAGCAAAATTAATGGGAGGATGGAGGCAGGAGATTCAGTACAGAGTATAGAGAGGAGTTTGTCCTCCCACAAAAAGTCCAAAAGGTCTAAGCAAAAAGTCCTGCCCGGTTGCTTAGAATTGAATATTTGTTGAGGTTTCTTTAAGGTGTTTACCTTACCATTGGTTCACACCTGGTAGTATGGCAAATTTCACTCTTAAAACTTTATTCCTGGGAGGAACATAGATGAGCTGAGCAATACTGAGCGCAGTGGGATCAAGTGGTGGGGAGTTTTGAAGCTGATGGTTAGTAGTTTTTGTTTGTTGCAGAGAGGTGCAGAAAGCCAGTGGAGAGTTTGCAACAGGGAGAGATGTGGGCCATGTGATGCTTTAGATTATGATATGATCTGTGCAACACCATGAAGAGTAGGTGTAAGGAGGGAGAAACAGGAGGCTTACAGTCCTCTAGACAGTAAGCTTGTTGTGGGTAAGGAATGTGCCTGTTTATTGTTATATTGTACTCTCCCAAGTGCTTTATAGAGTGCTCTTCACAGAGTAAGTGCTCAACAAGTACGATTGACTGACTGACTAGAGATGGGCAACGAGGTCAATGCTAGACTACTGGGAAAGCCAGAGGTTGTACTAGGTGGGACGCAGTTTGAGTGGAGGGGAAGGGTTTGATTTAGGACAAGTTGTGCAGGAAGAACCAGAATAATTTGGCAGTAAGCCTAAATGTGAGAGTGGAGCCATAGTGAAGAGTCATATATGGCCCTGAGATCGTGGGCTCCTGGAACAGGGAATTCGATGTTTTTCACTGAGATGGGGAAGTTAGGGGGAGCAGTGTGTTTAGGGGGAAAGATGAGGATTTCTCTTGTAGGCCAAAGGAACAGGTGCTAAAAGAATCACCATGGTTACAGCCTTTAAACATTGGACAAGAGCTGAGAAGGAATCTGGCATACCTATTTTTGCTCATAATAACCTGGGAGGGAAACACAATGGCTGCGGAGCAAGTGGGATGGGGTGGGTAGACTAACCTTGTCACATTCTGTCTTATTTGGGGGATATCTCTGAAAGGAACCAACCAAAACTTCTCTTAAAAAAGTCCTGCCAGTTGCTTAGAATTGAGTATTTGAGTTTTCTTTAAGGTGGTAACAGCATGGCAAATTTCACCTTTAAAGCCACTGCTGATGTGAGAGGTGCCCTTCTCTTCCTCCATACCCACAGAAGTTTGAGAAGAGGGTATTAGGACAGAGCATAAATATGAATGAATGAATGAATGAATGAATGAAGGTCAGGAAAGAGCCTGGGTATAAAACAGGTTTGGGAGTCAGGAGGACCTGACTAATCCCAGGTCTGCCATTTGTCTACTGTTTGACCTTGGGCAAGTCACTTAACTTTGCTGTGACTCAGTTACTTCATCTGTAAAATGGGGATTGAGACTGTGAGCCCCAAGTGAGACAGGGACTGTGTCCAACCTGATGAGCTGGCATCCACCCCAGAACTTAGTACGAAGCCTGGAACATAGTAAGTGCTTAACTAGCACCATAAAAATACCCATAAAAGTTGGCTGTGGACTGGAAACATTTCTTTGTGTTATCAAACTACAGAGAATTCCAGTGTATGTTGGGATCTACCCTCCATTCCAGTTTATGAAGTCAGTGAATTTGATTCTTGGCCAAGATTGTCATAGATTCTCTAATAGAATATTATTTAGCATGGAAAGCCAGCACACATGGATGCCATTTCTGCTTGTATGTAAATCAAAGTTCTGTTTGATGAATTAGAAAATATTCCTTCATTTCCTTTGTACCCCACCCATTTGTTAAGTTCAGGGGACTGTGTGTGAATGTGTAATGGGGTTAGGAATACCCCCTTTCTTCAGATGAGTTATCCCGTTCCATTTTAGGTTTCCACAGCACCCAGGCAAGCAACAAGAAACAAGAGTTATTTCTCTAACATGAATTATTTCCCAGATGGGAGAAGAATTCATGAATCAAAATCCTGTAAATTAAGTCAGTTCACCTTTCCCATTGAGCTGCAGTATATCTTAACATGACATACTCCAAAGTTGGGCTAGTGCAGTTTAAACAAAATATATATTTATCAAACTTCATCAGAAATCATTTTCTTTCAGGGTGCCAAGAAAGAGTGCTTCTGATTAAAAGCATCCCTTGTGCCTCATTTTTATTGCATAAAATCTGCTCAGTTCTTATTTTATCAATTCACGTTTAAGTAAATATGCAGTGCTAATTTCAACTTGTCTACCCCTGCACTTAGTATGATAAGCACTTAACAAATGCACCCCCCCAAAAAAGAAAAAGAAATAAACCTTACCCATTTCTTTTCCAGCATGTGATGCTGAAATACCTTTTCAGGAAGAGATTAATCTTACTCAATATTTTTTAACTGTTGTAGATACTGTTCTAAATATTATATTTAATTTTAGTGGAAGGGATCAGAGACTGTGCATCAATGTATCCCCCAAAGTGGAAAAAAAAACAAAATGTGAAAAAATATAAACTCCTATAGAAGAGACAGGGAATGCTGTTGTACTGTACTTTGTACCATGATCTGCACAAATAAGTGCTCAATAAATACCACTAATTGATGCACTGACCATAGAGCTAACTTTTTTTAAAAAGGAAAGGGAAATTGGAAGGTGGAAAGTGGAATATATTAAGGTTTGAATTCACTGAATCCATGTTTCATTAAAATCAGAGACTAAGAAGAACACTAATAAGTAAGCCCTAAACTTTACAGATATGCCTTGGAGATTTATTTGTAGAAGGATTACAAGATTAGAATTGGGCTCAGAACAGTTGTTATATTTCAAGTCTGGCTTTAGTCTGATGCTATCACATCAACCATGACAATACATGAAATACTACTGAACTATGGTTTAGCTATATGTAGTACAATCTGTTTAGGGAAACTGGGTTAAAATGTCTGCTCATTGCATTTATTTTGATCACCCTGCTTGTAAATATTTTTTTATGTTTTTCCCACCTGTTAAACTCTAAGATCCTTGTGGGCAGGAAACAAGTCACTTTAGGATTTCTCAAGTGACTAGAACAGTGCACTGAACCAAGTGCACACTCAATAAGTGCTACTGCTACTACTTTTAAAATATTCACTCATATAAGATGTCAGTGTTTAAATTGATGCAGGAAATTCCATTAGCCCTTGATTCTAGAGTTAATTTCCGTGGCTTCTGAAGAGCGGACTGAGAAAGCTCTCTAAAATGATTCCGAAATTTCAGGCTATCTGGGCATGCAGAGCAGTGCTTTTCAAGAGTTGGCTAGAAATGGTCTCCTGCCCTGCCCCAAAAAACTTGAGCCTAGTGGAGGAAGCAAAGGCCTTTCTTCCCAATTCCCAGACCAGTTTTAAGAGAAGGAGGGAGGCTGGTTCATTCCTGCCACCTTTGTTACAAGAATTTGATTTCTAAAGGGCAGAAATTTGGTCTGAGTAATTCTGTCCTAACCTCTGGAGGATTTTAAGAGGATGTGAACAGTAAGCATTTACTATATGCCACTGATTGATGAATTGCCTCTTGACAGAGGGGTTTGTTTGAAGAGGGGTTTTCCTTTAGACTATCAGATTCTAGTAGATAGGGATTGTGTCTACCAATTTTGTTGTATTGTGTAAACACCAAGTGCTTAGTGTAATGCTCTGTACACAGTAAACACTCAGTAAATACCACTGATTGATCGATTGATTGACTGATTTAGGGCAGCATTGACTCATAAAACAGGAGTTGACATCTAGCCTCTGGAAATGCTACACAATTGCCCCAGGATGTCCATTTGGAGTTCTTCATTGATGATGTTCACCTATACCCGATAATTATTATTGAAATTTGGTTTCTAAGGGAAAACTAGGGAATATTGTATGCTAGCACAGGAATTCATACACTTGGTAACAATTAGCAAAGATATTAGCAAAATTCAAAGTGAGGCATATGTGGCTCCCCAAAGCCTTTAAATCTGATAAAGGGAGAGTTTTGTTCAGGCAGAGTTAATTAGGTTTCCGCTTCACTGGCCACCTGCCAGCTTGTGCTCTCAACTCCTCTTAAGCAAACCTTTTGCTGCTCCATTGCTCTCTCTATCCCACCTCTGACCTCTTCCAACAGCCTCAATTAAATCTCTTCTCCCCAAGCCATACCCTACCATCTCAGTATTTTCATATTCACAGCCACCTCTAGGAATTATAAATGTATAGTTTTATTTAATAATAATAATAATAATAATGGTATATGTTAAGTGCTTACTATGTGCCAAGCACTATTTTAAGTGCTGGGATAGATACCAGGTTATCAGGTTGTCCTACTTGGGGCTCACAGTCTTAATCCCCATTTTACAGATGAGGCAACTGAGGCACAGAGAAGTTAAGTGACGGAGTGTAACTATAACCCACAACCTCTGACTCCCAAGCCCGTGCTCTTTCCACTAAGCCACCCTGCTTCTCAGCATGTACTTTATGTACTTTATGATTTTAAGTTCTTATTCACTTATCCACTTCTCCACTGCTTCTTTCCTCCTGATGACAAATAATTGTGTGTCTCCTGCTTTGCATTGTAAGCTACTCGCAGACAGCCTTTTGTCTTTGATGTACTCTCCTAGGAGCTTAGAACAATATCTTGCACACAGAAGCTGTTCAATACATGGGGTTAGTTAATTGGTTGGTTGGTTGGGGTTGGTTGGTTAACACTCTTTTGAAAATGGAAATTTTGCTGATTATTTGAGGGCTAAAGTGGTGAAATAGATGAAGTTCATGTCCAGGTCAAGGGCCCCAGCTTTGTTGCTCCTATCCTGCTCTCTCCATTGCCTCTTTGGAGGCAGAGGTGGTAAACTGATCTCCTGGCCTTTGCCCTTGTCCTCCACTACTATTTTTTTAATAGTATTTCTTAAATGCTTACTAAGTGTCAAGTACTGTTGTAAGCACTGGGGTAGATGCAAGTTAATCAGGTTTGGACACAGTCCAAAGAGCCTCACACTCTTAATCCCCATTTTACAGGTGAGCTAACTGAGGCACAAAGAAGTAAAATGACTTGCTCAAGGTCACACGGCAGGCAAGTGGCAGAACCCAGATCCTTCTGACTCCTAGGCCCATGCTCTATCCACTAGGCCATTTTAGTCAGGGGAGAAGAGATGGTGGTTTCTTGATCGACTGCTTACCCCCAGGATTTGAGGAAGGCTTGTAGGGGCAGTTCCCAGGTCTAAAGGAGAGCCTTCTGGATGTTCCTGCTCTAAAGATATCACTTCAGGTACCTCAAAGTGCCAGTGGTTGAAGGATCCATGGGGCATGATGAGGACTTGGAGATGGGCTATTTCTAGACTGTGAGCCCGCTGTTGGGTAGGGACCGTCTCTATATGTTGCCAACTTGTACTTCCCAAGCGCTTAGTACAGTGTTCTGCACACAGTAAGCACTCAATAAATACAATTAAATGAATAAATGAGAGTGAGGGGGATTTTAGTCCAGAGAAATGGACAAACTGAGGACTGATGGCCTCTCATTTCCTCTACTTCCATTAAAGCCCTGAGGGAAGAGGAACAAGGAGTAGAGCAGGAGTACTAATGAGGCAAAGAGCCCCTTAAGATGGATGCACTTGTGTCCATATCCCCCATCCTTGTCCGGATTAATCAATCAATCATACTTATTGAATGCTTACTGTGTGCAGAACACTGTCCTAAGCAGTGGAGGATTACACTATAACAGAGTTGGTTCCCTGACCACAACAAACTTACAGTCTAGAGGGAGCTTAAAGTCTAGAATGACTGTAAATGAAGCAAGTCTCTGCTATCCTTACCTCAGGAACGTGAATTGCTGTCATAGTTTCTTATAAGCATTGTGCAGTCATATGTCCTCAGCTCTGAAGAATAGTATGCTCCTCTAGAGAAGCAGCATGTCTCAGTGGAAAGAGCCCAGGCTTGGGACTCAGAGGTAATGGGTTCTAATCCCTGCTCCACCAATTGTCAGCTGTGTGACCTTGGGCAAGTCACTTAACTTTTCTGTGCCTCAGTTACCTCATCTGTAAAATGGGGATTAAGACTGTGAGCCCCACATGGGGCAACCTAATTACCCTTAATCTCCCCCAGCGCTTAGAACAGTGCTTGGCATATAGTAAGCACTTAACAAATACCATTATTACTATTATTATTAGGGCAGTAATTGTCTATTAATTCTGTTGTAACCTCCCAAGCTCTTACTACTGTGATTTTCACACAGATGTTTAATAATTACTACTGTTTCATCAGACTTCATGTTAACTTTGAATTTCAGATTAGAGATTTTGGTTCTAATCCCAGCACCTCCATTTGCCTGTTGTGTGACCTTGCCTCAGTTTCTTCATCTGAAAAATGAGGATTAAATATTTGTTACCGCTCCAATTTAGACTGTGAGCCCCATGTGGGACATGGATTGTGTCTTATCTGATTCCCTCGTATCTACCCCAGGGCTTAATATGGTGACTGGCATGTCGTAAGATCTTAACAAATATCACAGTTATTAGATACACATCTTTGTTATGTCATTTCCCAAAAATGTTCTATTGTGTTAAAAACATTTTAAAGGATATTCTGGTAAAATGGGGTTAGCATAGAGTATAGGCTATTTTCTTCACATTTTCAACTTTTGGTTAAAATATATCAGTAACACCTTGCAGTTCCTCTAGATTATAACAAAATGGAGTATTACATAACCCTGTCAGTAGTGATGTAGACCAGGCTAAGAAATAGAAGTGATCCAGAAATGTATTGACCAAACTAAGGACTTTTAATCATAACAGCAACAAAAATCTCATATTGGGTATGGTCTCAAACTACCATGGCACTGCTGAAGGGGACAGGTGGAGCCACCCTTAGATGTTGTAAATCAGAAAGATTTTTTCTCATAGAAACTGTGTGGTATAAGGGAATTGGTTCCCTTATGTCAAGCTACTCAAGTTTTCCCAAAATGGTTCAGAATTGTGTGCTCTATGAAATATATGAGTATATAACTTCATTCATTCCTTCCTTCATTCATTCATTCAATCATATTTATTGAGCACTTACTGTGTGCAGAGCACTGTACTAATGTATAGTGTACAGTATACTAACTTCATCAGGGCATTCATATCAAGTCAAGTAGTTCCTTGATAAGGTAGCTGACTTTTACTTCATTGAAAGTAAAATTGATATGTTGACCCTCCTTGGTGGTGATCAAGTATCCCCAAGTCTCTCGTACCCCACCCCTTCCCAGCCCACTTTGTCCCCTTTCCTCTCCGCTCTCCCATTCTCCCACCCCTTGCTCTTTTTTTCCTCCCACCAATCACATGTTTCAAAATTATTTCCCCATTTTCCTGTAGATCTGGTGCATGCAACACACTCACTTCCAATGAAGTACTGTACAGTAGGTGGTAAATGGAGGTATTGTCATACAGAATATTATTGCAAAGCTGAAATGGTCTTAATTTAGAAACATTGCCTGAGACATTCATTATAACATGAGATGTTGTAAATCAAGGATTGCCTGTACACAAGAAGACAGGCAAATAATTACAAATCACCTTGTGGAGTTCAATGTAAAACTTTTAAAGGATGTCTGGAGCTGACATAACAGCCAATTGGGAAGCAACTGGGAGGAGGGTTTCTTTCCTTGAACCGCAACTATACACGTGAATAGAATTCAATTGACAGCTGTGTCATCTTAGAAAATGAGGATCATCTCTATATTATTTATATATAATTTTGCAACAGGAGTCGCTCATTCATGTTGCAATTTCTGTTCCCCCAAATTCTTCTGTGATTAACGCTGTGATTATTGGGGGATTTTAGATAGTAATGTTATCCATGAATCTGATATATCTTAAAATACGCAGCAGTGATCTCAGACATAGTTATGTAATTTTTTATGAATAAAAAGGGAAAATCAAGGGTGTGAATTCTCACTTATCCTCAAAAACCTCTCTCATATCAGGAAGCAGCTACATCAAGAAAGAGAAAATATTAGATCTAAATTCATTCATTGTTTTATTCAGCCACCTGTATTGAGTGGAAAACATTGATGCTGCAGAGGAAATACAAAGGGACAATGAAATTACAAAGGGACAATGAAACATGTTCCCTATGCTCAGGACATTTACAGTTTAATGGAGAAAACTCTATTAATGCCAACACACTAATGTACATACAAATATAAATCTCAGGCAATGACAGTATAGGACATAAAGATTACCAAAATTCACATTACTGAAAAATGTAGTAATACAATAGAAGCAGCTTAAAGAACTTGTTAACCATGAAACCTTAACTATAGTGAATCTTAATAAGAAGTTTTTCTAGAGTTCAACTTCCTTTACTAAAGTGGAAACCTCTGTTATAGTGTCTGTGGTTTTGCTAGAACTAAGCTGTGGCAAGATTTTGCAGGGGAGGAGATAGAAACTGTGCTTTGCCCAGAAGGGTTGGAGGTGCATAGTTTGCAAATGATTGGCTGAAAATTTCAATCATCCCTGAAATTCTGCCCAGTTGCTTTTGTTGAGAGGGTCATTTGTGTATGTGTGTGTGTAAATGAGTGAGAGGAGAGACAGAAAAAGGAAGGAAGGCAAAAAGTTAAAGAAGGAAGGAGATAAGAGTGGGGTGAAGAATGGAAGGGAAGGGAAAAAAGAAGGAAGGAAGGGAGGGAGAAAGTTAAAGATGCCAGTGAGCTTAGTTTTTTTCTCCCCACAGTTCTCTGTAAGGTAGTAAAATAAACTCTTCACCCAAGTCTGGTACAAGTGCCCCAGGGTCCCCCTATTCTACCCTCCTTAGTTCAGTGGGAATTCTCCTTTATGGGGAATGCAGATGTCCGCTTATGTCTAGGAGAGACTAGGCTATTCCAAAGGCAACATTCCCTTCAGACCATTGCTTTCTGAGACCTGCAGGTGTCTTTGATCTATGTGACACTCCAGTATTTACAGGTCAAACAGAGAGGCTTCTTTTTTATGGTATTTGTTAAGCATCACTACACGTGAAACACTGTTCTAAGTACTGAGGTAGGTACAAGTTAATTTAGTCAGACATAGTCCCTGTCCTGAATGGGACTCCCAATCTAAGTAGGTGGGAGAACAACTATTTAATCTCCATTTTACAGCTGAGGAAACTGAGGCACGGAGAAGTTAAGTGACTTTCCTTCAGTCACACAGTATTCAGTTCGTAGAGCTGGGTTTAGAATCCAGATCCTTTGACCCCAAACCTATACTCTTTCCATTAGGCCACGCTACCTCTTTGTTAGATTTAAGTAGCTATTGCCTAAGAACACCTCATATCATAAAATATACTTTCAGTAACATGAATAATGACATTAAAAAATAACACAATTTTCAAATAAACTCACTTTTCCAAGTAGTCTTGCTCTAGATCTCAAACATTTTATTGATGCTCCTGGAGAAGATGACTCACAAGGATGTGGCTAAGCCATATTTTGCAGAATTGAGGGCTCAAGAGAAATATCTTTGTGGGTTAGCTCCAAATAATCTCTTCAGAAAATAATTACTATCATCAGAATAATTTGTTAAGCACCTTCCTGGATGTGCCAGAGGCTCAAGCAAGCCACAGGGCAGAATAAGTTATTAAAAACAGAAGGATGTACAGTCTCAATAAATCCATCAATTGTATTTAGTGAGTACTTATTATGTGCAGGGTACTGTACTAAATACTTGGGAGAGTACAATATAAGAGTTGGTAGGCATGTTCCCTGCCCACAATGAGCGTATAGTTTAGAGTTTCAGGCAGTATGGCAGAGCATGTTGGTCCCACACTGGCTTTTTCTTCCCCACTCTCATATGTCAAAAAGACTTTGTTATACATTTTATAAGAATTGAAAAGAAATGACAGCTACATATACATGGCCTAGTGGCAAGAGCACTGGCTTGGGAGTCAGAAGACATGTGCTCTAATCCCAGCTCTGCACTTGTCTGCTGTGTGACCTTGGGTAAGCCACTTAACTTCTCTGTGCCTCAATTACCTCATCAGTAAAATGGGGATTAAGACTGTGAGCCCCTCATGGGACAATCTGATTACCTTGTATCTACCCCAGTGCTTAGAACAGTGCTTGGCACTTAGTAGCACTTAGATGCCATAATAATTATTATTATTATACATTCACATATATACACCCAGAATAAATGGTGTACCCTTGGTACACAGATTAAGCACACTGACAGTTGAAAAGGCACTGGTCATTTCAATCAGTCAATCAATCAATCATTGATATTTACTGAGCACTTACTATGTGCAGAACATTGTATTAGGTGCTTGGGAGAGTTCAATACAACAGAATTGGCAGAAAATTGAACTATATTGAGTTTAAAACAATTTCATTTCAGAAAGTCAGAGTTACTAGAAGAGGATACTTCATACTACTGGACAGGATACTTGGCCCTGAGCTAGAGCTGTTTGGACTGGGTAACTGAAGTCAGCCAAGAATCGGTCTTAGAACTCTGTATTTTTGCCTCTAGCACTGAACTGTTTATCCTTTCTGAATACATGGTTGATGTTGGAGTGAGAGGAGTCCTCCTTTACAGATTGTTCCTACACTTTGGGAGTGATGCAAAGGTTTCCCAATGTTCCAGGTATATTTTATATTGGGCATTTTGGTTTCACTAGTGAGCGCCAAGGGGTATTTAGTCTATTTTCTTTAGCACCAAAGAAGCTGGCACTGGTGACATACTTTATAAATTAGTGTGGTTACAGAGACTGCAGTTGACACTTTTTAGATGAAAAATTGCTGAAAGGGTAACTTAGGAAATACATTCAGACTCAACATTCAAGAGGAATGGGATTCTTTGCTGTCTACAAACTATGAACAATGGCATGTTCAAGGTAGCTTTGTATGTATTAGTTTCATGATTACTCGGTGACTCAACATTAATTGGCTATTTCTCATTTCCAAAAATAATTGCAACAGAAAGAGATTATATTGTCGGGTTATCTTCCTTTAAGTCAAGACTGTGCATTTAGGTTCCATCCAGACCAGTCCTGTAGCCCCATACTGCTTTTAGGGCCAGTGTGAGCAGGGAACTTGTCTACCAACTCTATTATATTGTACCCTCCCAAGAATAGCTTAGTGGAAAGAGCACAGGCTTGGGAGTCAGAGGACGTGGGTTCTAATCCCTGCTCTGCCATTTGTCTGCTGCTTGACCTTGGAGAAGTCCCTTCACTTCTCTGTGCATGTTGCCTCATCTGTAAAATGGGGATTACGACTATGAGCCCCACGTGGGACAACCTGATTACCTTGCATCGACCCCAGGGCTTAGAACAGTGCTTGGCACATAGTAAGATCTTAGTATAGTGCTCTGCACACAGTAACCACTCAATAAATGTCATTAATTGATAGAGTGATTCAGTCTGCTCTAGACATTGTGCAGTTACCTTGCAATAAAGCTCCAACAACTGTGGGTGAAATTCTGTTCAGGGAATTTTAAGAGGTGTCCCGTTTGATCCAATAAAAACTGACTTTCCCTGTAATGAAATTACATGAAATTCAGCCAGCTGGCAGACCGAACACAGCATTGTTTTGTTTATAATAGAGATTTTGTTCCAAGAGACTTTTTCAAAATGGAATTTCCTCTGTGCTGGTCTTGTGTCATACAGACAACAGGCCATTTACATAATTTGAAGCTTGAAGTGCTGTTGGACAGTTCTGGTGCAATAGTACGTGATTTAGCGAATTCTGACCTGCATTTTGCTGGAACTGGGGGAAGCATCTTTGCCATCAACTGGGAATTGTTTTAAATGTGGTTGGGCATTGATAATAATGTTAACAATAATTATGGTATTTGTTAAGTGCTTACTATGTGCCAGGCACAATACTAAGCTCTGGAGTGGATAAAAATATCACTTAGTACAGTGCCTGACATATAGTAAGCACTTAACAAATACCATAAGAGAGGGTTGGATACAATCTGTGCCCCACTGGGGCTCACGGTCTCAATCCCCATTTTACAGATGAGGTAACTGAGGCACAGAGAAGTGAAGTGACTTGCCGAAAGTCACAAAGCAGACAAGTGGCAGAGCTGGGATTAGAAGCCATGACCTTATGATTTCCAAGCCCATGCTCTATCCACTACGCCATACTGCTTCCCATGCTTTGGAAAATTAATTTCTCTCTAATAGGAATAAAGCCAGGCTGAATGTGGGGAGGAGGGGTAAATGCTGTACATCTTGGAAAGGACTGCGATTCTATATTCTAGGTGTACCTTAGGAAGATGAAACTGGGAGGGCTGATACTATCACTGGTTCTCCCATTCCTTCCATGTGATTTAGGATCTGTAATGGCTCTGAAAAACCTTTTGGGACCAACTTAAGACCTGAACTTCCCCCAGAACTCCAGACCAGAGGACCCCATCACAGATTGAGGGTTTGCATTCCATGAGATTCAAGATGGCACCCTCCTTGTCAGAACCTCACTTGGATACTCCCAAGTGCCATCACAAACAGATGACCCAGGCTAGTCTAGGCTCCTGGATTCAACTTTCCAAGGTCATAGACTCCTCTCCTTCCCACCCAAGACTCCCCAGGCTGGTTTGATTACACCCAGACCTAGATAAAAATGATGGCTGCTTCTTGGTTTGGAGGGTGTCAGAACAGTGCTTAGAACAGTGCCTGGCACATAGCAAATGCTTAACAAATACCATAATTATTATATGAAGCATGAGATGTGTGGCTAACTAGCTGCATGAAAGGGATGCAGGTATTTTCTGATATCAGCATTTTTGTCAGGTGAGTTTGCTATCGGTCATCTAGTAGTAGTAGTAGTAGTATAGTAGTAATAATGATATTTGCCAAGGGATTACTGTGTCACATAACTGTACTAAGCCTTGGGAAAAAATAGATAGATGAGAGGTAACATGGTCCCTGGCCTTCCTGAAGCTCATAATCTATAAACATGATGTAGGCAGGATTTGGTAACAGAGACAGTAGGAAAGATGAAATCAATCAATCAATCAATCATATTCATTAAGTGCTGTTTACAGAGAACGGTACTAAGTGCTTGGGAGAGTACAATATAACAATGTAACAGAGTTCATAGACACAGTCCCTGCCTATTCAAAACAGAAGAAACAAGATAAAATGCAGTGTCCAGTAAGCAGGGTCTAGTAGATAGAGCATTGGCCTGAGAGTCAGAAGGACCTGGCTTCTAATCCTAATTCCACCATGTGTCTGTTGTGTGACCTAGGGCAACTCCCTTCATTTCTCAGTGCCTCATTTACCTCATCTGTAAAATGGGGATGAAGACTGTAAGCCCAATGTGGGACAGGGCCTGTGTCCAACTTGGTTTGCTTGTATCCACCCCAGTACTTCGTACGGTGCCTGGCATGTGGTAAGCATTTGAAAAATACCAAAGTTATTATTAATTATTTATACATAGGGCAAATCAGGAGCTGGAGCCCTGGATTTCAATCAATCAATGGTATTTATTGGGTGCTTACTATGTGCAGAGCACTGATTTAAGTGCTTGGGAGAGTACAATACAACAGAACTAGCGGACGCATTCCCTGCCCATAAAGGCTCACAGTCTAGGGAGGGAGACACACATTAATAAAAATAAATCAGTAATTTACAATATATAATTTAAAGCTATGTACAATAGAGCTTTGAGGTGAATATCAAATGGCCAAAGGTCACAATTACAAGCGCATAGATGACGCAGAAGGGAGAACAGGGTGGGAAAAAGAGTGCTTAATGATAGAGAAGATGAGACTTTACTCGTGGTTTGAGAGTGGGAAGGTGGTGGTCTGGCATAAATGAAAGGGGAGGGAGGTCCAGGCTAGGGGGGAAGACGTGGGAAAGGAGTCAGTGGTGAGATAGAGAAAATAGGCACACATTGAGTAAGCTGGCTTTAGAGGAATGGGGTGTGAAGGCTGGCCTTTAGGAAGATCTTCCAACATAACAGATATATTCCCTACCCACAGTGACAGTCTAGAGGGGGAGAAGTAAGTAGGAGGGAAAACAGGTATTTTACTCCCATTTAATAGATGAGGAAACTGAAGCCCAGAGAAGTTAAGTGACATATGCTTGGTTACGCAGCAAGCAATTTGCAGAGCCCATGTTCTTTCCACTAAACCATATTGCTCCTCTCATGTGAGCAGGGAAAGTGTCTGCTGACTTGGTTGTTAATACATTCTACCAAGGACTTAGTATAGTGTTCTATACATAGTAAATGCTCAATAAATGCCACTGATTTCTCACTGATTGATTGATTGATTTCTCATTGATTTATTGCTACAGGGAGAAAGATCATCTGGTGGCAAATTCAGGATTATTATTTCGTATTTATATTCATTTGGAAGGTTCCAGGGTTAATGCTAGGTACTTCCACTTCTAATTTTATTCACCATTGGCTAGCTGTTAAGTAGAACAATGGAAGGATTTAATGCTCACTGGTATTAATCAATCAATCAATCAATCAATCGTATTTATTGAGCACTTACTATGTGCAGAGCACTGTACTAAGCGCTTGGGAAGTACAAATTGGCATCACATAGAGACAGTCCCTACCCAACAGTGGGCTCACAGTCTAAAAGGGGGAGACAGAGAACAGAACCAAACATACCAACAAAATAAAATAAGTAGGATAGAAATGTACAAGTAAAATAAATAAATAAATAAATAAATAGAGTAATAAATATGTACAACTATATATACATATATACAGGTGCTGTGGGGAAGGGAAGGAGGTAAGACGGGGGGATGGAGAGGGGGACGAGGGGGAGAGGAAAGAAGGGGCTCAGTCTGGGAAGGCCTCCTGGAGGAGGTGAGCTCTCAGCAGGGTCTTGAAGGGAGGAAGAGAGCTAGCTTGGCGGATGGGCAGAGGGAGGGCATTCCAGGCCCGGGGGATGACGTGGGCCGGGGGTCGATGGCGGGACAGGCGAGAGCGAGGTACAGTGAGGAGATTAGTGGTGGAGGAGCGGAGGGTGCGGGCTGGGCAGTAGAAGGAGAGAAGGGAGGTGAGGTAGGAGGGGGCGAGGTGATGGAGAGCCTTGAAGCCCAGGGTGAGGAGTTTCTGCCTGATGCGCAGATTGATCGGTAGCCATTGGAGGTTTTTGAGGAGGGGAGTAATATGTCCAGAGCGTTTCTGGACAAAGATAATCCGGGCAGCAGCATGAAGTATGGATTGAAGTGGAGAGAGACACGAGGATGGGAGATCAGAGAGAAGGCTAGTGCAGTAGTCCAGACGGGATAGGATGAGAGCTTGAATGAGCAGGGTAGCAGTTTGGATGGAGAGGAAAGGGCGGATCTTGGCAATGTTGCGGAGCTGAGACCGGCAGGTTTTGGTGACGGCTTGGATGTGAGGGGTGAATGAGAGAGCAGAGTCGAGGATGACACCAAGGTTGCGGGCTTGTGAGACGGGAAGGATGGTAGTGCCGTCAACAGAGATGGGAAAGTCAGGGAGAGGACAAGGTTTGGGAGGGAAGACAAGGAGCTCAGTCTTCGACATGTTGAGCTTTAGGTGGCGGGCGGACATCCAGATGGAGATGTCCTGAAGGCAGGAGGAGATGCGAGCCTGGAGGGAGGGGGAGAGAGCAGGGGCAGAGATGTAGATCTGGGTGTCATCAGCGTAGAGATGATAGTTGAAGCCGTGGGAGCGAATGAGGTCACCAAGGGAGTGAGTGTATATTGAGAACAGAAGGGGACCAAGCACTGAACCTTGGGGAACCCCCACCGTAAGAGGATGGGAGGGGGAGGAGGAGCCTGCAAAAGAGACTGAGAAAGAACGACCGGAGAGATAAGAGGAGAACCAGGAGAGGACGGAGTCTGTGAAGCCAAGGTATTAGGTATTAACTTAGGTATTAACCTAAGGGTGGAATAAATACTAAATTTAAAATATGCATTTTTCTAGATATAATATTGGTTGTATCAGAAAATCCCCCATTATTTCGTGGAATTTTGTAATTTTTTGAGTTGGCTTAAAATTTGGGTTTTCTTGCAAATCACAAGCAATACTTCTGCTTGCATGGTACCAGTTTTGGATTACATGTCTAGCTGTCTTTTCCAGACACACCATCTGAACCAAGATCTCTTCTCAAGAGGAGATTAAAATAATTTTGTTTTTATGACAGATTTATATAAAAACTACTTGCTTTATTGCAAAACAAATTAGTAGGGGGAGGGTAAGTGAAATACTGGCTATACCCTGAAAAGCATGCTTAATTGCTTCTATGAAATTAGAGAGTTAAGTCAAAGGAAGCATTGTAAAGTAAATTTTTCTTCTAGGAAAAATGTAAATTGCAGTAATGCTTTCCTAGGAGCCAAAATAATTAACCAAATAATATGAATATATAGAAAAACTGTTATTAAAAACATGATAAACATAATTATATGTTTAAATAGCAATAGAAATACAAAGCAGTGATGAAAGCTGTTGAATTTGAGTTTTTCATGGCAAATGTAAATATAGTACTTTTAAAAGTAGTAATCTTTCACATCCTATTCAGCAAAAAGTTTCCTGATGCTAATAGATTGGTGATGTCTTTACTCACATTTTTGCTCTGATCTGTTCTAAATCAAGATGGGGCATAACCAAGAAATTCAAGTTTCAAAATACTTCAAGGGAAGGAAATGAAAGTGCCCAAGCAAAGGTAAAACTTGCACCATTATCTCTAAGTAATAATTTAATTACTGTAATACAGCTTTATTGCCAAACTGTTAAAAAAGAGATGTTATAATGGAGATAATTGCTGCATCTTTTTCAGAAGTCCAGTCCAAGGCCAGACATGTTTATTGCCCATAAAAATTTTGTCAGAAGTCAATGTGGTCTTTATTTGAAGTCCATCATTTTAATAACAATTCAGTTCTTATAGGCTTGACTACCAAACTCCTTCAGCAGGGATCCCTCTAGTAGAGTAGGTAAGGCCTCAGAATAAATAAGGGCTGAGGTGAGACTTCCTGTATCTATATACCCTGCTTTTTATTATTAAGGAAACATATTGGATTATAAACAATTTGTCTACTGATTTTAACATCACAGAATTAGACCTGCAAATTTCTGAAAAGAGCAATACTTCTCTGGTTCCAGATAATGTGTGGTCTAACCTGATTCAGATGTCATTAATGGTGAAAGCCTCCAGGAGACAGGGGCAATTTCAGGTACTTGGATTCCCTGAGATGGGGAAAATTTTGCTTCCCTCACCCATCCGGTATAATGTCATTATGCAACATTTTCTCCTTTGCAGTTCTCTTCCAGGTCACTGTTATTGTGGGCACTGCTTCTAAGCTGAATGGAGGGAGGCTGGATGCTTCCATATATTTAACCTCTATGGCCCTTGATGCACCCCCATTACCCATGCCCACCAACCCGACCTTGACACTGATCCAGTCAATCATATTTATTGAGCACTTACAGTGTGCAGAGTGCTCTAGTAAGTTCTTGGGGCGTCCAATATAGCAATATAACAGACACATTCCCTGCCCGCAGTGAGCTTACAGTCTTGGGGGTGGGGAGGGGGAGGGGGAGGCAGATATTAATATAAATTAATAAAGTACAGAAGTGACTATATCATGGCCAGTAGGATCAGTGCCAATCAGGTCCACTTGATCTGCCATAGTTGTTATGAGGTGTGTTGCTTGGTGGAAATCTGCTAGCTCTTAAAATGGCCATAATTTTTTTTTTTTTGGCTCTAGTTGTGCGTTTGGACCTTTTCTCCATGCTGAGAGTTTGTAATATTGAGAATCAGATAATAGTGAGAATATTAACCTTGCTTCAGTATATCTGGAGCATACAGTTGTGTAAAATGAATGAAAAACCATTTTACCCTTGTGTTTTCTTAATGGATTACATTCCGTGAACAAGCAGAAAGTTATTCAAAAGAGCATATCTTAGTTCCCAGGAGCTCTGGAACTATCTGGGGATTATTGCAAAGAAAACGTCCATAAAAAAATCCAAAAAAGTTCTTACCACCTAGGCTGGGCCACATTTTTGCCACTTATGTATGTATATGCACGTGCATGTGCATGCGCGTGCGTACACACACACACACCCTTAACTAACATGTCTTGTCATATGCTGTCCAGTCATTTCTGACCCATAGCAACTCTATGGACACATCTCTCCCAGAACATCTTACCTCCATCTGCAATCATTCTGGTACTTTATCTATTGAGTTTTCTTGCTAAAAATACAGAACTGATTTACCATTGCCTTCTTCCACAAACCATTCATTCATTCAATTGTATTTATTGAGGGCTTAATGTGTGCAGAGCACTGTACTATGTGCTTGAGAAAGTACAGTAGAGTAATAAATAGAGACGATCACTGGGCACAATGAGCTCACAGACTGGGGGGAGGGGGGAGACAGACATCAGTACAAGTAAACAGACATAAATAAATAAAATTACAGATGTATACATACGTTCTGTGGGGCAGGGAGGAGGGGAAGAGCAAAGGGAGTGAGTCAGGGTGATGTGGACTGGAGTGGGAGATGAGGGAAAGTGGGGCTTAGTCTGGGAAGGCCTCTTGGAGGAGGTGTACCTTCAGTAAGGCACAGTAAGGCAGTAAACTTGAGTCTCCACCCTTGATTCTCTCCCAAGATTCTGCTGCCCAACACAGGTAAATTTTGACTTGTAGCAGATTGCCTTCCACTTGCTAGCCACTGCCCAACCTAAGATTGGAATGGGTATGCCTCTGCTTGACTCTCCCTCCCACAGCTGAGACTGGTAGAGTACTGGAAACTCTCCAGGTATGATCCTGAGAGAGGCCTATCTAACACAGAGATGCAAAATTAGCAGAGATCCAGGGTTTCAAAGAAATTAGGCTGTGCAAAAGGAAATCCAGTTGTGAGCAAGTAAGAATTTGAATAAAACTTGAAATACAGTATGTAGGACTTAGTACAGGACATTTTTAGGCTTGCAGTGCTCATTGCTGCTATACATCTGGTGCTCCCTGATGAATTAGCAGTGTTGCACAGGCAACTTTGGGAGAAACCAGTAACAGTGAGCCAGTCAAAATTTCTGGGTACTAAGAGCATATTTCAAATTTGAAGATGACCCTACTGATAACAAGATCCTGACAAGGAGCAGCATGGCCTAATGGAAAGAGCATGGGCCAGAGACTCAAAGAACCTCGGTTCTAATGTCAGCTCTTCCACTTGCTTGTTGTCTGAACTTGGGTAAGTCACTTCATTTATAGTTTATTCATATGTAAAATGGAAATTCAATGTGTATTCTCCCTTCTACTTAGGCTGTGAACCACATGTGAGGCTGGGCCCAGCATGATTAACCTGTACATATCCCAGTGCTGAGTATAGTGCTTGGCACCTAGAAAGTTCTTAAGATCCTATACTTGCCACTGGGAGTGGCTGAAAAGGCTTTTGCACGACTAACCCACCTTTCTACAATATGTGCATCAAAAAATATATGTTTTACTTTGCTGTGTTGGCCACTTCCAGGAACTGTTACTATTTTCAGATTTGCCAGTTGGTATCTTGAGTTAATCAGAACTTCTCCTAGGAGTGTTCCTTATTATGTATTAACACATAAAACAGGATGGTATTTCTTCTATAGAAAAATAAGGTACAGTTAGTTCTTCTAGATCCTGGGGGATGTATTCCTGGAGCATCTCACATTAAACTCACACTATTATACTTACACTTTGATTGACAATGTATATATATGTATAAATGCCATCAAATTCCATCATATATGTAAAACTATTTCTTCCAACACTTTAGTGCACTATTAACAGACTGATGGGCATTGTGGGAATACAGTTTTCTAATTTTCTAATAACTTTCTAGCCACAACACAAACACATTGGAGAAGAACTGACTTTATGAGATGTCCTAGCCAATATTTGACTGTTCAATCTTTGTCTTTATGGAATAATCATGGCTTTCCATTTCTGGACACCTGCTTCAATACTAATCCCAGCACTTGGAGAATGACAGACTGAACTGGCGCCTGAGAAAGTAACTGTAGTTGATTTAGTTATATTAAAGGGTCAAAATTATGGCTGCACAGAGCTAAGGTCACAACAGAACCAAATAGCTGTGGGCACAAATCTTCCTTTCATGCTCTGCTGGGTTCAATAATCCCCTGAGGCTCAGGGCACTGATTGTGTTTCCAGATGGCCTGCTCTGGTATAAACACCACTCATGTCCTGTCCAACAGCATCAGCTGCCCTTAAAAAAGAGCAAAATGGGGGGTCAGCACAACTGTAGAATGACAGATGGCCATTACTGCAGAATTCAGGCTATTGGTCTTCACCTTTTTACTTTGTACTTTTGAAATATCTGAATTCATTGGAAGGCTTTCAGAAGTATTTGCTACAATTCTACATTTTGCAGTGTTGGCTTCCTTCAAGTATAGGCATTGTAAGCCATCTTGCAGATTGATTTTACTAGTCTGTTAGTTAATTGTTCACTAGCCTTTCCCATCCATATCACTGCACAGTTTACCATTTTTACTTTTCATGGTCATTGATGAGCTTTCATCAAACCCCACAAAATCAGTTCTGTCCAGGTCATAAATAGTTAACTGGCCACCCTATGCCATTTTGGCTATAGCAATATGCAGATGCTGCCTCTGTGCATCGTTTGAATCCCTAAAAGAGAGTGGAGAAGTTCCAAATCCTCTCCAGTCCTGTGATGCTTTATCAGAATTTGTGAACAGACCCTGGAAAGGACTCTCCCTGTGCATCTGTTGCCTTTGATGGATTAGCTGATATCTCCTTTGAGATTCAAGACATGCTTTTTGTGAGACATTGGACTAAATGAATAACAGATAAGTTATATGCTTCATTCTTATCACATTATCTTTCTCTGACTCCTCCAATCAATCAATCAGTGGTATTTATTGAGTGCTTACTGTGTGCAGCACACTACTAAGCACTTGGGATAGTACAATACAAGATTTCGTATGGTTATTTAAATGCTTACTATATGACAGGTACTGTACTAAGTCCTGGGGTAGATACAAGATAATCAGGGTGGACACAGTTCATGTTCCATATGGGGCTCACAATCTTAATTCCCATTTTATAGAAGAGGTAACTGAGGCACAGATAAATTAAAAGTCTTGACCAAGATCACCCAGAAAGCAAGTGGCAGAACCTGGATTAAAACCCAGGTCCTTCTGACTCCCAGGCCCATGCTCTAGCCACTAGATCACGCTGCTTTACAGTATTAGTTAATAGACATGATTCCTGTCTAGTGAGGAAGACAAACATTAAAGTAAATTACAGATAGAGGAAATGGCAGAGTGTAAGAACATGTACATTAGTTCTGTGGGGATGGGGAGGGGAAGCCATTTAATGGTTGGAATACTTATGAACCTCATTTTATCCCAATATTATTTTCTATGAGCCAGAAGCATGCCTTTGAATCTCAGAAAGAACAAATGCATTCATTTAGTTTTGAAATAAAGTGTTGTTCTGGCTGCAAAAGGGAACAATCCATCTGTTTCCTCATTTTGCTATGTATCTATTTTCATTCTGATTGCAAACAATCTTACTTTTAAATGACTTGAATATTCACTGAGGTTGAACATCAATTCCTTTGGTCAGTGTTTTAGGGTCACCTGTTTTCTCTCAAGAACTGTATGTATATGAAGGCCCTGACAGTCTCTTGTGCCTTGCTAAGGGATAATTCTACCAAGGAATAACAACCACCCATCCACCCATGGTTCACATCTTTTGATTACTGCTTTCAGAGATCAATAGTCTTTTATTATCAAATATGAAGATACCCACCTGGCAACATGCACAAATCAGTCAATCCATCAATTAATCAGTTTATTGGGTGCTTACCGTATGCAAAGAACTGTATTAAGCACTAGAGCGAGGGCCTGGGATTCAGAAGGTCATGGGTTCTAATCCCAGTTCTGCCACTTGTTTACTGTGTGACCTGGGGCAAGGTATTTCACTTCTCTGTGCCTCAGTTACCTCATCTGTAAAATGGGGATTAAGGCTGTGAGCCACATGTGGGACAACCTGATCACTTTGTAACCTCCCCAGCGCTTAGAACAGTGCTTTGCACATAGTAAGTGCTTAATAAATGCCATTATTATTATTATTATTATCATTATTATTATTATTATTATTATTATTACAGTGCCTGGCACCTGGTAAGTGCATAACAAATACCACAATTAGTAAATATTAGTAGTATTATTACAATGCTAACACAGAGTTTGTAGAAGAGCAACAAAAAGCATAGGACAGAAAAACTGTTCTTCACTCAGGATTCCCATCTACCACTTTGCCTCACATCACTTCCCTCTTCTTACATCCCCAATTGGTTTGCCTTATTCCCTCTAGAAAAACTAGCTGTCCAACTCCTGAATAACCCCACCTCCACAATCCAGGGAATGCACAGTGGGATTCTTATCTCTGGACTGGGAGAATGTTGATCCAAGAGGTTTCCTGCCCTGGGAACAATTCAGAGCCCCATCCCCTCTGTTACCCAGTGCTGCCAGCTGAGGGTCCCTAAGGATACTTTTGATTTGCCTTACCGGAAACTTTAATTAGGAGTTGCCACTGAGTATCTCTAGTATACACACCCTCTCTCTGTCTCCCTGGGCTGCCAGGGGGGTGGTCTATCATTAGCTAACTAAATGGCATTAAGATCCTGCCATTAATCTGATTGTCAGGTGCTTTTTTGTCAAAGGGGATGGTAAAGTAACAAAACATATACATATGTTTATGGTAACTAAGTACCAGGGAAACTCATTGTCCATTGAATATTTAAGTAAAGATGAGGAAGATACTACATTATAAATACAATATTCTCCCCCTTCTAGACTGTGAACCCATTGTTGGGTAGACCATCTCTATATGTTGCTGACTTGTAATTCCCAAGCACTTGGTACAGTGCTCTGCACACAGTAAGTGCTCAATAAATACAACTGAATGAATGAATGAATGAATGAATATTTAAACAGGCTGAAACCTTAAATCTTGGAATTGTCAGAAAAATCTCAGGGGGAGCCTATTATTGATCAATATTGTTTCCCTTATCTTGTTTCTGAACTGCTAATACCACATCACTGCCTAGATCTTTTCTATTCTGCAAGGAGATTATGCTCCCAGGTGAATGGAGTAGCTAACTAAAATAATCTGTGCTTCTCAGAGCGAATAAAGGGGCTCCTCCAGTGGTTGTTGTTCTCCCCAATTTGACTATTGCCTGCTGGTGAGGTACCCAGGGCAGTTAAGTTAAATGACCTGTATCAGGCTGGTTGGTGAAATCACTCATAGGAGTGAGAAGAGGCGTTGAACCCCAATTTTGCAGTTGAGGAAACTGAGGCACAGATAAATTAAGTGATTTGCCTAAGGTCACACAGCAGGTGAGTAGCGGAGCCAGGATTAGCACCCATGTTCTTTGGCTCCAAGGCCTGTGTTATTTTCACTAGGCCACACTGCTTCACTACTATCCCACTACAGTCCACCCTTTATTCTTCACTTAGCTCACACCAACTTTCTTACTGTTCCTCAAACTCATCCTTCTTATCACTGACATTTGCTCATATCCTTCCTTCTGCCTGGCACTAATTCCCCCTTCACTTAATAATAGTAATAATAATGATGACATTTATTAAGCGCTTACTATGTGCAAAGCACTGTTCTAAGTGCTGGGGAGGTTACAAGGTGATCAGGTTGTCCCACGGGGGGCTCACAGTCAATCCCCATTTTACAGATGAGGTAACAGAGGCACAGAGAAGTTAAGTGACTTGCCCAAAATCACACATTGGCGGGGCTGGGATTTGAACCCATGACCACTGACTCCAAAGCCCGGGCTTTTCCACTGAGCTGCGGTGCTTCACATCGCTTCCTCTAAACTGTAAATTCCTTTTGGGGAGGTGTCTATCACATTGTACCCTCCCAAGTGATCCTCTTCCCATTTTCAAAGCTTTACTAAAATCACATTTCTCCCAAGAGACCCTCTCTGATGATCCCCTCATTTCCCCCTACCCTCCTTTCTCTTTCGCTTATGCACTTAGGTCCATACCCCCAAATCTCTTTGATTTACTCTCCACCCCAGCCCTTCATCACCTTTAAGCACTTGGGTACTTATCCTACCCCACCACCAGAGTACTTACGAATATATCCTTGTATTCTGCCCTTTCTCCTATCTGTAATTTATTTTAATGCACGTCTGTCAGTCTGCTATATTATACTATCAGGTCCTTGAGGGTAGGAATTGTGTCTACCAAATCTACCATATTGTACTCTCCAAGTGCTTAATACAGGGCTCTAAACTTAGAAAATTCTCAAATACCACTGATGATCTGATAGACCACCATTACCCTATCTTCAAATCCCTACTAACATCTCATTTCTTTCAGGAAGCTTTCCTTGATTAATTTCTCATCTTCCCCTTCCTATTTTCTTTTCTTTCTTTACCACCCCTCTAAACTGTAAGTTCCTCATGGGCAGAGAATGTGCCTACCAATTCTGTTATATCCTTCTGTTGTACATTCCTAAGTGCTTAGGACAGTGCTCTGTGCACAGTAAGCACTCAATTAATATGATTATTTGATCAACTATGTACTTAAGTCTATACCCCCTAAGAAATCTTATTCTTACCCCTCCCCGCCAGCACTTACATATATATCTTTCTCTTCTGTTACTTCCCCTAACTGTCATTAATTTTAATGTCTGTCTCCACTACTAAATTTTAAATTCCTTCTGGGATGGGATTGCTTTTACCAACTCTATTTACTCTCCCAAGGGCTTGTTCAGTGTTTGGCATACAGTGTGTGCTCAATAAATGCCAATGATTGATTAACTGAATCTATCTAATTTGCTGAGTACACCATTCTGGGTCAGCAACCTAGCCACCTACACAGTACACACATTACAAAGACAGAATGTAATTGTGGGCTCTCTGTGTGAAACATTCTGCACTAAGATTAACCAGATGGGAAGAAGCCCCTGGCTTTGCCATCTCACTATATTTATTTCAAAGAGGTATAATCCCTCATTTCTGTGGATTTTGTAAAGGAAAGCGTGCTTGTCAAAAGAACAAATTGTCCAGTGAAAGATAGCTAAAAATTGAGCAATACATAAAAATAAAGAGATTTCATTCTGCAATACTTTGTGTATGTGTGTGTCTCCTACAAAGTGTTCTGTATCTCAGGGGCAGCTGGTAAACCCCTCTGCTCATGCTCCAGAGCAGATACTCTGTTTTTAATGTAAAGTGGATTATCTTCTCACCCCATAAAATTTGCAGAGTTTGATGAGATGCAAGTCAAACCTTTTCTTTGCTAGATCTATTTTACAAAGTCTTTTCTTTTTAGTTTCACAGTGTTTTTATCTACTTTTTTTTTCAGAAGGAGGGGAGTTGGTAGAAGTGTATACCCACATAAAGTACATGGAAAGAGCAGAATATTTGTCTCAAAAGAGACAATAAAACCAAATGACTGAGCACTGCACTAGTAGTAAACCTATCAATGAATCAGTGGTAATTGTTAAGCACTTACTGTGCACCTAACATTGTATTAAGCACTTGGGAGAGTACAATATAATGGAGTTAGTGGACAAGATCCCACCTCACAATAAGCTTATGTTGTGGATGTCTCTTCCTAATCCTGTTTTTGATCCCCATTGGGATCTTCAATGTATTATTTTATTTTTCTGAACCACTTTGCCCATCCTATTTGGCCTGACTTGTAACGAGCATGAAAAGAGAAAAATCCAGGGTGATTTGTACTCAAATTAGCAGACCTGGAGACAGGGACCCAGAACCATTGCTGCCGTATAGGTTTAAATTCACCAAAATGGAGCAGGAAAAGGGATCCCCTCTAGCTAATGCTCAGTTTATTCCAAGGCCTAGGCTACCTATGTTGGTGCCCTGGAATCCCTGGGGAGAGGAACTTTTGGGGAAGAACCAGTGGAGAGGTACATGCCCCACACATCCAGTCTGTCACCAAAACCTGCCGGTCTCACCTCCACAACATAGCCAAGATCCGCCCTTTCCTCTCCATCTAAACCGCTACCTTGCTGGTTCAATCTCTCATCCTATCCCGATTGGATTACTGCATCAGTCTCCTCTCTAATCTCCCATCCTCCTGTCTCTTCCCACTTCAGTCTATGCTTCACACTCCTGCCCAGACCATCTCTGTGCAGAAACGCTCTGGGCATGTTACTCCCCTCCTCAAAAATCTCCAGTGGCTGCCTGTCAACCTACGAATCAAGCAAAAACTCCTCACTGTCAGCTTCAAGGCTCTCCATCACCTAGGCCCCTCCTACCTCACCTCCCTTCTCTACTTCTATGGCCCAGCCCACACCCTCTGCTCCTCTGCTGCTAACCTCCTCACTGTACCTTGTTCTCACCTGTCCCGCCGTCGACCCCCGGCCCACATCCTTCCTGTGGCCTGGAATGCCCTCCCTCCACACATCTGCCCAGCTAGCTCTCTTCCTCCCTTCAAAGCCCTACTGAGAGCTCACCTCCTCCAAGAGGCCTTCCCAGACTGAGCCTCCTTTTACCTCTCCTCCTCCCCATCCCTCCTGCCCTACCTCCTTCCCCTCCCCCCAGCACTGGTATATATATTTGTACAGATTTATTACTCTATTCATTTTACTTGTACATATTTACTATTCTATTCATTTTGTTAATGATGTACATATAGCTTTAATTCTATTCGTTCTGATGACTTTGGCACCTGTCTACATGTTTTGTTTTGTTGTCTGTCTCCCCCTTCTAGACTGTGAGCCCGTTGTTGGGTAGGGACCATCTCTATATGTTGCCGACTTGTACTTCCCTAGCGCTTAGTACAGTGCTCTGCACACAGTAAGCGCTCAATAAATACAATTGAATGAATGAATGAATGAATGAACGAATGAATGATAAGGAGTTACCAAATGGTAAGCCACCCGAGGAACAGGGACCATATCTAATTACCACTTGTGTAATCGCTACCAATGCTTACATCAGTGCTTGGCATACAGCAAATGCTTAATAAACACTTACTGCTACCAGCTCTACCAGGACAGTGGTTGGGAGCTAATAGATCCAGGTTCTATGTTTCTCCAGAAATAGGAGAACTTCCATTCCTCAAGGCCTTCCCTGCCCCCTTCTCTCTCTCTTTATGGCCCCAGCAGGTGGCATTTCATTCAGGATTTGGAGATCAATCAATAGTGTTTGTAAGTGCTTACACTGGGCAGAGCAGTGTACTAAACTCTTAGGTGAGTGTAGTGCTGTTAATAGATATGATCGCTTGTTAATGTACATAATCCCTGCCCTTAAATTTACAATCTAGTAGGGAAGACAGACACTAAAATCAATTACAGGTAGGGGAAGCAATAGATTGTAAAGACATGTACTTGTGGGAGTACAAGAGAGGGTGACAGGAGGATGCATCCAAGTGTTTGGGAGAGGAGGAAGTTGTAAAGTGGCTGTAGTCAGCCAGTCATTTATTGAGCACTTAATGTGTGCAGAGCACTGGACTAAGTATGTGGGATAGTACAATGTAACAATAAACAGACACATTCCCTGCCACCCAATGATTTCATAGTCTAGGGGGTAAGTAATTTGAGGAGGAAGGGGATTAATCAGAAAAGATAGAAAGAGTGGTGGTCTGCTGGATGTGAAGAGGAAGGAAGTCCCAAGCAGGAAAGAGGGTGTGGGCAAGGAACTGGTGGTAAAAGACATGAGCATGATGCACTTTGGGTAGGTTGGCTGGAGGGATATGGATTTTGGAACTTTTCCTTGTACAAATTAAGCCCTGAGCCCTTTCAGGCAATTTTTCCCCTCTCAATCAATCAATCAGTGGCATTTATTTAGCACGTTAGCACTTAGTTGGGCAGAGCCATGTTTAGCAAAGTCGTGTTAGGAGATTGGATGCTAATGCAGCCATGAACACACCCTATCACCATTCCCCCAATTTACTATCAGGGGTCACCGAATTTTGGTATTTTGGGGTGCCCAGATTTTAAATTTATGTTAATAAAAAGACTGCCAAGTCTAGAGGAATTTAGAAAAACTGAATTGATAGACATAGCAAAACCTCTCTAATTGAAGAAGTAATAACTATTTCAGAAAATATAACTGGTCTGAATTCAACACCAAAGTTGTACACCATTTCCAAGGAAATGGGTAGAGTGAATTTCTCTGGTGTGTGTCCCTCTTCACAGGAATATAAAGACAAATCCAGTCAATTCCACAATCCATCCTTCAGTAATTCCCTCTTCCCAAGACCCCCCTGAAATGTCTGTTAAAACAAAGTTAGCCCATTTGCAGGCTATTTAAATAAGACAAATCATCTTCAAAGAAGAAAAAGGTCATATGCGAAACTCCCGATGAGGACTGGATGAAATGGCAATATTAGATTCCTTACAAAAAAAATATAAATCGACACATAAAATAATGCAGCAAACCAACAAAGCAGGAGAGCCTGCCACCTGCGCCCCATACCGTTTCACTGACACACTCATCTATGAAAGATTGGACTGCTTCATAGCAAATACAAAAAGGCTGATATGCAGTCACAACTCGGTTATGCTGAAAATCTGACCTATCAACTGGCCTAATGACACTGAAAAGCATCATAGAATCGAAAAGTCCATCAGACCAGAACTATTTTTACCAGCCTGAAAATTTTTTGTAGATATCAAACTAACCTGAAAAATCCATTATGTTGCCTATACCAAGACCTGCCAAGGGGCCCTGATTAATAGGACACATAGTCATAGTCCTAAAAATAACAAATTGAGGCTAATTCAGTCAAGGTGATATTCCTATTCCTCCCTTCCCCCACCAGACACATGCACAAACACACACTTTAAATGTAGTATTTTGAGTGTCTGAAATTTTGTTGCTTTGATTGCAGTGGCTGTGGACACAGGACACAGCTTTTTATGCGCCATCCCCGTCTGCAGGTTATATAATTTGTTTGCTCTGAACATTACCAGTTATTTATACACTCTTGGGCATGGAATGTTTTCTTTGTGCTAATAGATTCCTGCAAACTGTCTTGTTTTCAAACTACCATTGCCAACTGAGACCATTTTAGAGTGGGCCTTTTCCTCAATTTAAATCTAAATTAAGAAGTGACAGCATGACTCAGTGGACTATCATGCGGTTCTTCTGGGCAGAGCTATTATATCTGGTGTGGGCAAGGAGGGATTTGACTGTAAACTCATTGTGGTCAGGGAATCTGTCTACCAACTTTTTTATTTGTTGTGTTTTATTTTTTGTGTTATTTGTTAAGTGCTTACTATGTTTCAGTAAAAGGTGAGTCCTCCTGTATATACAAGCTAACCAGGTTGGACTCAATCCATGTCTTTCATGGGGCTTACAGTCTTAAACCACATTTTACAGATGAGGTAACAGAGGCACAGAGAAGTGAAGTGACTTGCCCAAGGTCACACAGCAGAAAAGTGGCAGAGTGGGATTAGAATCCAGATCCTCTGACTCCCATGCCTATGCTCTATCCACTAGGCCATGATGCTTCTCTACAATACAGCTCTGTTGTACTGTATTGTACTCTCCCAAGTGTTTAGTACAGTGCTCTGAATACAGTAAATAAACAAATACCAATAACTACTCAATAAATACCATTGATTGATATGATTGTGGTTTACTGGCTTCTCTTGCAGGTGGGCAAGATCTAGAGAGGAGGATGGTAGCCAGGTTTTGCCCTAGTCTTCAGCCTATGGGGGACACCCATTGTGGATATGGAGCCTGTGCTCTTTTTTCATTAGGCCATGCTTCTTTTCAACAGCACTGGTGGACATGTTCCCTGCCCACTAGGAGAAACAACATGGCCTAATGGAAAGAGCCCAGGCCTGGGAGTCAGAGAACCTGGATTCTAATTCCAGCTCCACCACTTATCTGCTGTATGACCTTGGGCAAGTCATGTAACTTCTCTGTGCCTCAATTACCTCATCTATAGAATGGGGATTAGATCCTCTGACTTAGACTTTGAGTCCTTTGTGGGACAGGGACTCTGTTTAAACTGACTACCTTGGATCTACCCCAGTGCTTAGAGCAGTGCCGGACACATTGTAAGTGCTTTACAAATACCGTAAAAAAAGCTAACCCAGGCTGCATTGAACAGTCTCCCTGACCCTACCTTGCAACCATACCCCAAATCCTGAGATGCTACCCCTCTCAGATGATACTTAATCTCTTTTATTGTGGTGTGCATAGGGTATCAACTGGAAAGAGAAAAGAGACTAGAGAATGTTTTTTGAAGGAGTTTCCTTTTGCACGGCTGCTCCAAATTAGAAAAATGCATTTTGTCCTTTAACTCATCTATCCATAAAGCAGAGGCATTAACCCTGAACAAATGAGTAAGTTTTGTTTTGGTTTTTTAAAAAAATCATTCAAAATTAGTTTGGGTAAAGCAATGCACCTCTGTTCTTACTGAAATAAAGCACAGTATTATCAAATTTCAGCAAAGCTTGCAGCCAGTATCTGTCCCATTAATTCTCATGTAAGAGAGCCCTGTGGTATGATTACTCACCAGTGCTGAAGGTCGCAGATTTAAACATTTTGTGCCCACATGGCTCAAATGGACAAGGCTGTGCCACAAGTCTTCTTCCCTGAAATGTGCCTTAGGAATATTTTGGCTTGCAACTAGACCGTAAACCCCTTGTGGGCTGGAATAGTGTCTACCAACTCTATTGTATTGTACTTTTCCATGCACTTAGTACAGTGTTCTGAACACAGTACATGGGTCAATAAATGCTATTGATTGTCTGCAACTCAGCTCAAGATAGAGTGGAGTGGCACAGAGATATTCTATCAGTACTTTTCTGTTTCACAAAGGGAGGGCTCATGCCAATCCTACTTGGATTTCTTTCAGTAAACCCATAATCCTCCACTAGGTAAAACAACTCCTCCGGACTATGAGGGATGTAGTCTATGATCCCAGACTTCCCTCCAGCAGAGCATTTACCAACACTTGGGTAATTAACTCGTAGACCATTGTTCCATTCTGAGCCCTTTTCCTATACCCCAGGGGCATAGCCCTCAATGACTTTCCAGATGGGCCACCTGGAAACCTGTAGAGGAAACAGATGAAGTCAAAGAGCAGTGCCATCCATTTGTTTGGTTATGCGTTGCGCATTTCAGGCTCTAATTGACAAAATGATGAATTCCTTTTTCCTGTACGTTCAAATGGCAGTGAGGAGGGCCAAGCAGTACATTACTGGCAACCTCCTCCTCAGTAATGATGTTAAATAAAGCAATCTCCTTGTAGCATTCTTCTTGTTCTGATGGCAGCTATGCATTACAGAGTCAGTCTAGCCCCTTTTTCTCCCCCCCCACAACCCCCGACCCTTTCTTCAGAGACTACAGAAATCCCACACCAGAGCTTGTAGTGGGCAGGGAATGTGTCTTTATATTGCTGTATTGAACTCTCCCAAAGCGCTTAGTCAGTGCTTTGCAAACAATAAGCACTCAATAAATCCGATTGAATGAATGAATGAAGGGGTCCCCAACACTTGGGGAAAAATCATTATTAGTCCTGTGTTAGGACTGGAGAGTGGAGAGTGGGGAGGGGACCATTTAGAAACTGTAAACTGGCAATTAAGGATGCATTGTTACAAAACACATTTAGGAATTTATGGGAGTCAGAAAGTCATAGGTTCTAATCCCAGCTCTGCCACTTCTCTATTGCGACCTTGGGTAAATCACTTCACATTTCTGTGCCTCAGTTACCTAATTTGTAAAATGGGGATTGAGACTGTGAGCCCCACGTGGGACAGGTAATGTATCTAACCCCATTTGCTTATAACCACCCCAGAACTTAGTATAGTGCCTGGTACATAGTAAGTGCTTAACAAATACCATATTATTATTATTTGAAAAAGCAGGATATTGTCAATCAATCATATTTATAGAACACTTACCATGTGCACAGCACTGTACTAAGTGTTTGGAAGAGTAAAATAGAACAGAGTTGGTAGACACGTTCCCTGCTCATAATGAGTTTACAGTCTATATATAGTACTGTAAGTGTCGAGGAAGGGTTGCTGCTGACTGGAGCTGAGCCACCAAGGATGAGGAAGTTAGATAGGAAGTTGGCTAAGGGTACCCACTGCTTTACCTCTGAATCTCGTTAAGGTGGAGGCCAGTTAGGGAAGCATGGACACGAGGAGAAAGAACTTGACATTATTTTTGTTGTTGTTATGACTTATAATCACATTTATTAAGGGCTTACACAGGTAAAATACTATATTGAGATCTGGCCCTTTGCCCACATTGGACTCACAGTCTAACTGGAGGAGGGCAGACAGACAAGATTAAAACTTAATCTGAATTATAGGAATTTTATCCAATCAACAGAAAACCAAGGCTAAAGTTTTACAATTCAAAATATCTGATGGAAAGTGTACAGGTTAAGCAATATTTAGAGGGACAGTCTTCAGAACCATAACAACCACAGTGAGAAACACAAAAAGGAGCATGGTCTAGTGGATCAAGCACAGGCCTGGAAATTAGAAGAACCTACAGTCTAATCCTGGCTCTGGTACTTGTCTGCTGGGTGACCTTGGGTATGTCACTTCACTTCCTCTGTGCCTTGTTTACCTCATCTGTAAAATAGGGATTATGACAGTGAGCCCCAAGTTGGACAGGGTTTGTGTCCAACCTGATTAGCTCGCATCTACCCCAGCACTTAGTACAGTGCCTGGCACAAAGTAAGTGCATAACAAATACTGTAAAAAAAAAAATAGCCTTCCTCTGGCCACTTTCTGTTTCTACAGTGGGTGGTGGGTGGTGGTTTGCCTCTGTGATGTCAAACAACAGAATAGAGATTTCATTTGGGGTTTCACACCTATTACAGAGTACAGTGAAGCAATATGGCCTAATTGAAAGAGCCCGAGCCTGGGAGTAAGAGTACCTGGGTTCTAATCTGGGCTATGCCTCCTGCCTGCTGTGTGACCTTGGGCAAGTCACTTCACTTCTCTGAGCCTCAGTTACCTCATCTGTAAAATGGGGATTAAGACTGTGAGCCCCATGTGGAAGAGGGACTGTGTCCAACAGTGTGCAGAGCACTGTACTAAGCACTGGGAAGTGCAATACAGCAATAGAGACAATCCCTGCCAACAACAGGTTTACACACCTGTTAATCCCCATTTTACGGATGAAGTAACTGAGGCATAGAGAAGTGAATTGACTTGCCCAAGATCACACAGTAGATTTATGGTGGAGCCAGGATAAGAACCCAGGCCCTGCTGACTCCCAGGCTGGGGCTCTATCCACAAATCTACTCTGCCAGGACTGGGGATTGGTGGTGTGAGATTAACAGAGGGTTGGGGGATGTGGTGGTTCAGTTTGGCACAGAAGACAGTGTTGAGGGTATGGGTATGTGTGCCAAGATGGGGTGTCCAAATGGGATATGATGGCCAGGGCTATAGACCAGTGGTTTTTGCAGGGAGAGAGGTCAGTTTTTTAGGAATAGGGAGTGTGAGATAAAACAGTTTAAGACGTTGTGGTAGGAAAGTATCATTTCAGTATCCTACTGAGAGCTCACCTCCTCCAGGAGGCCTTCCTAGACTGAGCCCCCTTTTTTCTCTCCTCCTCCCTGTCTCCCTCACCCTACCTCCTTCCCCTCCCCACAGCACCTGTATGTATGTTTGTACAGATTTATTACTCTATTTGTTTTACTTATACATATTTAAGATTCTATTTATTTTGTTATTGATGTGCATCTAGCTTTGTTTGTATTTATTCTGATGACTTGACACCTGTCCACATATTTTGTTTTGTTGTCTGTCTCCCCCTTCTAGACTGTGAGCCCGTTGTTGGGTAGGGACTGTCTTTATATGTTGCCAACTTGTACTTCCCAAGCACTTAGTACAGTTCTCTGCACACAGTAAGTTCTTAATAAATACAATTGAATGAATAAATGAACCTGAGTAGCTTGTATCTACCCAGTGTTTAGAACAGGGTTTAACACATAGTAAGTGCTAAACAAATACAATAATGATAATAACAATAAAAATAATAACAAAAATAATGAGGCTGCTTGACAAATGGGACAATCAATCCCCTGCCACCCCTTTCCCATCACCAGGGAGGCAATTTGCTTTTGTAAGAGTTCAGGATGGGTCTCTGATGTTAGCGAGATTGTGCCCGCTTGGACAAGGATGGCCCTGCCTAGAATGGTGAAGAATCTACTGACTATCTACTCTTCCCAGTAGTAATATATTGCTATTCTTGTTCATAGTTGTTTTGCTGAACTTACTCTGCCTTTCCTTGCACAGTAATCATCCTCCCTTTGGATTGTGAGCCCCCTCTTGGCCAGACTCTGAGACTGTTTCAATGTCTTAGATTGATTTCCTAGGGCTTAGAACATTTTTCTGCTTATTGTAAGTAATAATAGTAATAATAATGATAATAATAACAACTGTGGTATTTTTTATGCTTTTGTATGTTCCAGGTACAGTTTTAAGCACTATTTAAATCAATGTCATAACTACTACTCTGGGTTTTTTGTTTCACATTTTTTATCAGACACCTTGCATTGCTGCTTCGGTGGATCCCAGAACTTATTCAATGATAATGAAGCCCCTTTTCAAAGATTTTTCTTAATTGTGTTTGTTAAGTGCTTACTTGGTTCCAATTACTGTACTGAGAACTATCAGGTTGGGCACAGTTCATGTCCTACATGGAGCTCAAGAGTCTTAATCTTCATTTTATAGATGAGGTAACAGAAGCACAGAGAAGATACATGAGTTGCTTATAGTCATGTACCAGGACCTGAATTAGAACCCAGGCCCTTTGACTAGCAGGCCCCTAATTGTTTGGTTTTATCTCCCCCTTTTAGACTGTGAGCCCACTGTTGGGTAGGGACTGTCTCTATATGTTGCCAATTTGTACTTCCCAAGCGCTTAGTACAGTGCTCTGCACACAGTAAGCGCTCAATAAATACGATTGATGATGATGATGATCCTTTGACTAGGTCATGTTGCTACTCATTTTGTGTGGTTCACATGATAGAATTAGTAATGTTTTCCGTGCACTTCTTCTGTACCTGGTTTGAAGCTAAAATAATTCTCTCCTCCAGATAGACTTCCCTGACTAGCTATCCATCCCCAGGCCACCACTACATTCTTCTTTCCTTGTGTGTCACTGTGGCACTTGGGTCCATAGCCACCATGCATCAAACTCATGCACTTCCACAGGACTCATGTACAAATTCTTGATAATAAATTAATCAAAGATATTTACCGAGTCCTAACTATGTCTACAGCATTGTATTAAGTGCTTGGGAAAATGCACTACAACAGATTTGGTAGACATGATCCCTGCCCACAAGGAGCATACAACAGTTTACATCGCATTACATTAAAATGTTACAGATAGAGGAAGTAGTAGAGTATACAAATATTTATATGAATAGTATGGAACTGGGGTGAGTATCAAAGTGCTTAAGGGGTTTCCAGACAACTGCATAATTGGAACAGTGGGGAGGGTAGATAGGGGAAATAAAGGACTTAACTGGGAAAGACATCTTGGAGGAGGTGTGATTTTAGCAGGGTTTGAAAATAGAGAAAGTGGTGGATTTTCAGAGTTCCAGACCCAAAGGAGAATGTGGGGAAAGTGTCAGTTGTGGGATACAGTGAGCAGGTTTGTATTAGAGCCCACTGTATTAGAGGAGCAGTTTGTGTGGGTTGGGTTGAGGTAAGGTTTGTTGGGTGACTTTGGGCAATTCACTTAACCTCTCTTTGCCTCAGGTATCTCATTTGTAAAATGTGGATTAAGTGCGTGAGCCCCATTTGGGACAGGGACCGCGTCCAACCTAATTAACTTGTATCTATCCCAGTATTTTGAACAGTCCTTGACACATAGTAAATGCTTAGCAAGTACCGTTATTATTATTATCATTATTATTGTGAATGCCTAGATAAAAACTGGACTGGGCCTATTGGAATTTTCATGATGCTAAAATACCCAAAGAGTATTAATACAGAGTCAGCTTCAAACTTTTGGGTCCCCCAAGGGAGGGAAAAATTTGCCATGTCCTTCCGCTCTGGCAGACATTGACAGACATCATTATGTCTCACTGGTTTGGTTGCGTATGCAGAATTCCGAATGATGCCAAAAGCAAATCCTTCTTTAGAGTGCTTTTTCTGGGTGGACTCTTGACCCATACCCTACACTCTACAGCTATTACATCCCACTCCCAGATTCCTGTTCAAACAGGTTTTACTTCCAGTAGCAGATGCTTTCACATTTTTAACTGCTGCTCCTCCTCCACCTCCCTGCAGTGGCCCTTCAACACCTCCTGACTGTGCCTTCTGAGGCAACTGCCTCAATCCAATAATATTAATAATAACTGTGTTGTTTGTTAAATGCTTACTATGTGCTAGGCACTATATTAAGCACTGGGGAGATACAAGCAAGTCCCTGTCCCACATTGGGCTCACAGTCTTAATCCCCATTTTAGAGATGAGGTAACTGAGCTCTCAGAGAAGTGAAGTGGTTTGCCCCAGGTCACCCAGCAGGCAAGTGGCAGAGCCAGGATTAGAACTCCTGTCTTTCTGAGTCCCAGACCCACCCTCTATCCACTAGATCATGCTGCTCTTTCCGCCTGAAGCGGGCCCTGGCTGGTATAATCCCAAACCAGATTGTTGCAAATTGTTTGGATTACAGCAGGTGCTATTTTTTTAATAACCTGGGCTTCTCATGGCCCATTGCAGTGGGCCATTCAAAGCTGGTTTGAGAGAATAGGCAAAATTGGTGGTAACCCAATGACACCTTGGGTCTTTTTTCATTTTTATTTGGCCTCCCCCTTTTCCAGCAAGTGGTAGAGTCCAGCAGCAGAGACCCTGAGGGGAATTCCCTGACTTTCTTATCTCCCCTCATAACACTGGTATTTGGTTGTCCTGGGTAAATCTTTAGTTCATGGCTCCAGCCTAGAAGTGAAAGGGGAATAGGAAGGGAAGTAGATTTTAAAACATAGTGAATAATAGTGATAATGATGACATTTATTAAGCGCTTACTATGTGCAAAGCATTTTTCACTTCTAGCAGAATGGTGTGATGGATAGAGCATGGGCCTGGGAATCAGAAGGTCATGGGTTCTAATTCTGGCTCCACCACTACTGTGTGAACTTGAGCAAGTCACATCACTTCTCTGGGCCTCAGTTACCTCGTCCGTAAAATGGGGATTGAAACTGTGGGACAAGTACGGTGTCCAACCCAATTTGCTGGTAAGCATCCAAACGCTTAGCACAGTGCCTGACATATAGTAAGCACTTAACAAATACTATAATTATTATTATACTTACTATCAAATCACCCCCTCCCTGGATTAACTGGAACAACTGCAGCAACAGCAGGCATTTCTGTTCTATATGGCCTTAAACTCCCCCTCTTCTCCCACAAAACATGAGCTAATTCCTATGGTAAATAGTGGCCCAGAAGGTTCTCATGGTCAGTTCAACATGCTTGAAGACTCTCTCTTGCTGTCTCATGTATTTCTTACTGCTGAGGGGCCCCTGAAGTAGTATCTTCCTCAAAACATCATTTCCAGTATATTAAATCCTCATGAAAGTATTCTCACACTTATAGCTCAGTTTGGCCCAAACCCAAAAGTGAGGTTTTTACGCTACACCTACAGTACACCAACACTTGTTATCATCTGTAAACATTGTGAAGAAAGAAATTAAAAGTCTTCCTGGTCAGTGATTTGCTATATCTTTCCAGAAATAGTATGATTTTTTTGTTGTCTAAAAATCTGAACCTGTACTCCACTTCTAAAACATATTTGTATTTTTATTTTGGAAAGATAAAGTTTCTGGCAGGTTTACATTGTAGTTTAATTTGGCTTCAGTGAAGATGAGCAAAACCCAGACTATAATAAAGCCCAGAGCACAGTTATGAGAATTCAAGCATGGATTACTATAAAACTTTTCCTTTGGTCATATGAATTCCTGTTCCCATAATGATCTGGTCTGTTCTTATTCTGTTGCAATTGAAGAACACAGTGGCATATTTATATTTCTGTTTGAAAATACCATTTTTCCATGTTGAAATAGGCTGGTAATACAAGGAAATGTGCCTGTTACTCCAATCCAACTGATACATAATAGGCATGGCACTTTCTTTAAACATTATATTCAGATTTATTTTCTGAATCACTCTTATTCCCTTAATTTTGTGTGGTACCATCCACTCTACCTCTGCCCCGTCTTGTCCTGTCTTTGCCTCTCTTTTTCTGTCATTTTCAAACCCCACTGCCACCTCGTTGGTCTCTACTCCTACGTGTCCAAATGGAAATGATTACATTTCCCAACTTTCCTTCTAAATTTGTCCCCTCTATTTCTCTCATCATCCAGGTTACAGGCCTGACTACTTGTTGAGAAGAAGCATGGCCTAATGGATAGAACTCGGGCCTGGGAGTCAGAAGGACCTGAGTTCTAAGTCCAGCTTTGCCACTTGTCTGCTGTGTGACCTTAGGGTAGACACTTCGCTTCTCTGTGCCTCAGTTCCCTCATCTGTATAAAATGGGGATTAAGACTGTGAGACCAATGTGGGACAGGGAATGTGTTCAACCTGATTTGCTTGTATTCCCACCAGTGCTTAATACAGTGCTTGACACATAATAAGCATTTAAAAAATATGACAACTATCATTAAATGAATGTGACATCTTTTACCAGAATATCCAAGCCCTTGGATAAGCAGGCCTATTAGAATGCAGTCATCCCAAATTCATGGAAGGAATTCCCTCCTTATGTCCCTTTTTGTGGGGGATTGCTATTCTTTCTTTAACATTTTCAAGGTGGTTTAAGTTTTTTTTTTCTACTTGTCATTTATTCCCAGTTTCTTTTCTAACAGCATATACATTCACAGTTTGTTACTGTCATCTATTATGGCTTTAAAGCCTTGTTTTTGCCCTGGCCATCTTTTAGCTTTATTTCTCCATTGACTTGTCTATCTTCTTCCTCTTCCTTTTCTTTCTCTTTCTCCTCCATTTGGCAGATGGAGAGTTTGGATGATGCTACAAATCCAGGAGCTGTTTTTAGGCTGTTTTTAGTAATGATTTTATGCACTCTGAACAGCAGAAGACACTCTGAGAAAGTGGTGTCTGGGACCCACAGGATCAGATCTGCAAGTCAGTGCAAGAAGATTTCACAGCCGACAATTTAGATCCAATTAATCCAGTTCCATTTTATAGTGATTAGTGTTTAGCTTGTTAATAGGGATGACCTTGACAATGGTTGTTGACTGTATGTATTCTGGTCATGGTGCTAAAATCATTTTATCTGCTGTAAAGGCTGATCCCGTCTTCTCCTTACTTTAGTTTGCAGAAGGACTCATCCTCTTAAATTAACCTCTTCTTTCCTCGAGCAAGGGGCAAAATTGGTGCATCCTTTATGTAAAATCTTGATCAGAGGCAAGTACTTGAGATAGTAACCCTGTGAAGACACAACCTAGTTGTGATGTGTGTATGTGTTTGAATTTCTTAACAATTTTATTTAGATCTATCACCAAGTTTTGATAGTGGCAAAGATTAACTCTCTAAAGTAGGATTATATAATTATTACAGCCCTGGTTAATTTTAATCTGTATTTTGGTTTTCCAGATGCTATCATTTGTTTTAATTCAAATTTAGTTTTTTATAGACTTTATTCATTTTTTAAATAAAAAAATCCTAGGGATTGATGCTTGGGATGTTTTTGCTATTTATCAGGCATGAATTTTTCTGTACATTGAGGAATCTTCAACTTTCATTTATATAAATCCTGATTTCCCTTGAGTATTTTCATGCCAAATAGTTAACATTTGGGCATTGTTTTAATGTAATTTGCCTGATTACACTATTTTTTAAGATTAGATTTATAGGAGTATGTTGCTTTCCCTGTAGAGTCAGTAAGAATTTAGCTTCTTGTAATTTCAGGAAGGAAAAGGTGAAAGGTTAAATTAAGGAGATGACAAAAATATATGGTAATTGAAATATGTTTTAATAAAGCAGACTTGTTCTCCTTTCTCGCTTTACTCTTTCATCGATTCTAGATTAAGATTGGTTTTTTTAAAAACTGAAAGCATTAGTGTGCTCCCCTTTCCCCATAGTAGACAGGTTGCCCTGGAAGTAAGGGACATTATTCAAGAAGTACTCTCTCTGTGCCATGATAATATGCCTGGAAGTGAAAGTGCCAGTTCACAAGTCAGATTTTCAGTAAAAATAATATAAGTATTTCAAAAATACCGACTCTTCTAGAGGTTACCAATCCCTAAATAGAAATGAATAGCAGTGTGGTCTAGTGGAAAGAGCTAAAGCCTGGAAGTCAGAGGACCTGAGTTCTAATGCCGGGTCTCCCACTTTCTTGCTGTGTGACCTTGGGCAAATCACTTAACTTCTCTGTGCGTTAGTTCTTCAACTGTATAATGGGAATTCAACACCTGGTTTCACTCCTTTTTAGACTGGGAGCCCCACATAAGACAGAGACTATGCCCAACCTTATTAACTTGTATCTACCCCCTCTTCATATCCGACGGACAATTACTCTCCTCACCTTTACAGCTTTACTGAAGGCACATCTTCTCCGAGAGGCCTTCCTTGACTAAACCCACATTTCCTCTTTTCCCAGTCCCTTCTGTGTCTCCTTGATTTGCTCCCTTTGTTTAACCCATGCCCCCCAGACCCACAGCACTTTTGTACATTGTGGTGAGCCCACAACAAGCTGCTTTGTTAGTGACCGTGATCCCGTGAACCAGTACAACAAGGGAGAGACTTTGTGAAGGCCCTGGTGGGCTCGACCTGAGACAGGTGATTGAGGGCCTGTCCTCCCTTCAAAGCTCTACTGAGAGCTCACCTCCTCCAGGAGGCTTTCCCAGACCGAGCCCCCTCCTTCTTCTCCCCCTCTCCATCTCCCCTGCCTTACCTCCTTCCCCTCCCCACAGCACCTGTATATATGTACATACGTTTGTACATATTTATTACTCGATTTATTTTATTTGTACATATTCATTCTATTTATTTTACTTTGTTAATATGTTTTGTTTTGTTGCCTGTCTCCCCCTTCTAGACTGTGAACCCACTGTTGGATAGGGACTGTCTCTATATGTTGCCAACTTGTATTACCCAAGCGCTTAGTACAGTGCTCTGCACACAGTAAGAGCTCAATAAATACGATTGAATGAATGAATGAATAAATGAGGACCTGTGGTGGGGTGGAGCAAGGAGGGAGGCGTGGCTTTCTCTCCCTGTTTCCCTGGTAAAGGGCCTGGACCAATCAACAACTGCCACATAGGCCACAGCTTAGATGCCTAAGGCAGATAAAAGGTGCCCCTTTTGAGTCACAGGGGGCATCTGGAGGCATGCAGAAGCATGTAGAGAGCAGTACTTAAAGGCAGCAGAACTTGGAAGCAGAAAGAAGAAGCATTGGTAGAATGGGTTCCTTTGACCACAGAATGGCATTGGACCCTTGGATAGTAAAGTGAGTGAGTATACGTATGTGTCACTCCCTTGCACGTTGGTAAAACTAAGTAAAAAACTTTCCACAATAACTTTGGTGATCAGACGTGTGGCTTGAACTCTACCATGTGTCATGGAGGCTTCCCTGGTCCAGGGAGGTCATGGTTGGTACAAATCAGGGCTCATGACACACATCTGTTATTTATTTATATTCAGAGGTCATGGGTTTTAATCCTGGCTCCACTTGTCAGCTGTATGACTTTGGGCAAGTTGCTTAACTTCTCTGTGCCTCAGTTGCCTCATCTGTAAAATGGGGATTAAGACTGTGAGCCCCACGTGGGACAACCTGATTACCTTGTATCTACCCCAGTGCTTAGAACAGTGCTTGGTACATAGTAAGTGCTTAACAAATATCATTATTATTATCATTATTACCCCTCTAGACTTAAACTCCTTGTGGGCAGGGAAATGTGTCTACCAACTCTGTTATATTGTACTCTCCCAAGTGCTTAATATGGTACTCGCACACAGTAAGAGTTCAGTAAATACAGTTAATTAATTGTTATATACCAGCTCTTAGAACAGTGCTTTATGGATAATGTTTAATAAATGTCATAATAATAATAACAAAACTGACCATAATGTCAGTACCATAGTAATAAAATGAGAAATGCTAAGAAAATTAATATTTAATGTGATTTTTGAACATACTTTTAATGAGAGGGTGAAGAACAGCCTTTTAGTATTTCCAAGTATATCTCTTACTAAAACCATGAGGCATGTGGATGAACAAAACTGAAAATGACTCAGGCAATAAAATTATTTCAGTAGTTTTGAATTATAAAAGTTACCTGTTGTTTGTACAGAAGTTTTACCTGGTTCTTTGTGTAGCTGAATCACTTCAAAGAATTAACATTGAGGGCTTATTTCTATGAGATTTATATCATGACAAAGAAAACTTACATTTTCCAACAGGTTTCCATATGTATATTTTGTGCTGCAAAATATAACTGGTTCATTTCAGATGCATTCTTTTTTGATGCCAAAAATTCCAATTATGTAAGTATACACTGTCTTTTGAAACATTGCTCATATGGCCGAATACCTTTGAGATGAGACATTCTCTTCCATCTAGTCCAATTCACTTTTTATGAAGTCTAATCACTGCACCCACTCTGTGTTTGGTGACTTGTTTCATTGGTTTTTCCATGTAGTGAATGTATGGATGTGGATCACTGTCAAAGTAGTCTGTCCTCTAGACTGTAAACTCCTTGTGGGCAGGGAATGTGTCTGTTATATGCTCCCAAGCACTTAATACAGTGCTCTGCACCCAGTAAGTCCTCAGTCCATATGATTGATGGACTGATATGGTTTTATTCAAACGTGGAGAAATGGAGGTGTGGAAAAGTTAAGTGACTAATCCAAATTATAGAGGAATTCAACTCTGGCTGTTTAGATCAAGAGTTGACTTCATGCCCTGCCAACAAGAGGGAAAGAAAGGGTCAAAATTAGGATTTCATACCCCTCCTCAAAAGATTGTTTCCCCTTCTTAAAAAGTAGGGAAAATTTTAATTCGAGTAAACAACAAAATTGTGTTATTTCACCCTTGGGAGTTCTGGACTGCAATTTTTCCACAAAGTAAGAGAGGGGGCTAGGCTCAAATTCAAGTATTAGTCATGGAAAGGATTTTTCTGAGCATTTTGGGTGCTTTTTGGATAAATGATCTCTCCAGACAGGTTTTTTTTTTTGGGGGTGTGTGTGTGTGTGTGTGTGTGTGTGTGTGTGTGTGTGTGTGTGTGTGTGTGTGTGTGTGTGCATGCTCTGTGCTTCTGGAAAACTGGCTTTGATGTTGAAAAAGTCCCCTTTTCTCTACCATGGATGCAAAAAGGAAGCATTAAACTTGGATAAATTTGACAAGGATGCTAAAGTCAACAAATGTACTTTCCTTCAGCTGGGCTTCTACAAATGTTGAGTTTAAAAAAATAGAGAGCAAACACTAAGTTGAATTTACAGGTCATATCAATAAATTTCTGGCCTGCAAAACCCTGTCAATCAGAATTGTATTATTCCCTTCACATAGAATTATGGAAATGTAAACTAGAATGTCTGTTAGGTAATCCATTTCATCCTCTTAGTGCAAGATTTTTCCCCAGGATTTGCTGTTATGATTTGGCCTTAATCTGATGATCTCTCAGTCTCTTGAATCCTTGAACTCTGGAGGAATCTGGCTAGCCCAGTTATCATTCCATCCTCTTGGCGTAGGACACAGAAATGCCTGATATGTAGATTTTCAAGCCAGATGGCTCTTCCTTGTTCGCTTTGGGCAGAGAACATGTCTGCCAAATCTGTTCTATGGTACTCTGCTCATTCATTCATTCACTCAGTCATATTTATTGAGCTCTTACTGTGTGCAGAGTCCTGTACTGAGCACTTGAAAAGCATAATTAACAGTAAATACTCAATAAATACCATTTATTGATTCCTTGACTTTATAAGTGGGCAGTCAACCTTCTCTTCCAGTTTGGTGGCCACATTCTTTGTCAGTGTTACTACAGATAGGGTGGATTTATCATTTTTCCAACCTTTATTTTTAAGTTAAAAAAATTCTCTCATGCTGCTCCCCTGCTAATGAGGCAAGTTTCATTCTGAGCTGCCACAGTCAAAGAAGGAACCATACCACACTGTGTTTTTATAAATGATTGGTCTTGCCACATGCTCAATATTCAGTAGAATGCAAACTGGAATGGGAAAACAAAACTGAAGAGAACAAAACAAGTGAAATTACCTTGAATTATTGATGTAAATGTTTTTAGGGTTTTTCTTGAAAAATGGTACCCTCCCTGCACACCTCTTCCCACCTCACCAATTATTCAGTCTAAGCAGAAGTCTATAAGACTTCTATGGACATCCACCACTGCCTAGAAGAGAATGAGCAGGGGTCTGTGGGGTTGACATTAGGACATGGGTGAAAGACCTTAGGAAAAACCTGGTCTGGCATAGAAGGGAGAAATGCAGGCTCCAAAAGGAAGAGGAAGAAGGTCCTGATTCACTGAGCAACTTTGCCTCATAGGGATCACAGAGGGGGAATGCTGGAGGAATGTTCTCTTTTTCCTACAACCACTTGTGCTTTGAAGCTTGAGACTGAAGTTGAAAGGCAATGATAACCATCAAAGCTGTGGCAATAGTGAAATTTCATTATAAGGAAAGCATGCAGAACACAATTTAGTAAAGATTGGCACTTTCTGTAGCTATTATCGGGCTATATGGCAGATGCAAACCTTAAAGCAGTCACACAGAGGGGCATTTATAGTAGGAAATTGCCATCCATATCTAATGGTTAAGAATTTCCTGTACCTCAAGAGTTGGTTATTTGGGGCCAGGTTCATTCAAGTCTCTCTTTTGTCTGTGCAGATATAACCATGTACATCCTTTACTTGAAGAATCTCAGAACATGTTAGAGATATTTCTTATTGATTTTTACAATATGTTTCTCAGGTAATAATAATTATGGCATTTGTTAACTGCTTACTATGTGCAAAGCACTGTTCTAATATTTTCTTTTTGTGGAGAGAAGGATAGGGGTTAGAAATGGAGACATAAGTGATTTAATCAGTCCCCAAACCAATAGTAACTCAGGGAGTGACCCCTTAACCTCTTGCCCAGGCCTCTGTCCAGGAGACCACACTGCTTGTCTCAGTGGGAGACCATTACTGTATCATTCTGACAAAGTGTTTTGTTGGCAATCCAGCAGAGATCTGTTTACAGAAATAACACTTTGGGCTCCAGGAACTTGTAAAAGGATAAAAACCTTTTCACATAGGGGTCAACTGTCAAAATACAACAAGAGACATTGCTAATCACAAATAGTTACTCCTTGTATAATACAAGCCACTTGTGTCAAATAAATTGGCAGTCTTCAGAGCAATTTTAACAGGGAGGACTTGTTAGTACTACTGAAGCACTTCTGGCCTAATGTGGTAGTAATATTATTTTTTGAGTGCTCACTGGATGAATTGCATTGAAGCTAGTCACTCTAGATTGTAAGCTCATTGAGGGCAGGGAAAGTTTATTGTTATATTATACTCTCCCAAGCACTTAGTACAGTGCTCTGCATACAGTAAGCACTCAATAAATATGATTGGATAGACTAGCTAGCTCTTAGGAAAGTGTAAGATGGAAAAGAGATGCATTTCCCATCCTCAAGGAGCTTACACTCCTGTATTGGTGCTTGAAAATAAGTGACCCTCCCCACAAAATGCACTTGACATTGCATGCTTTATGCCAGCTTTTAATGTAGCATGATGATGTCACCCTGAAGCCATTTTTATAGATGTTGACCCAGTTCCACCCCAATCAGCAGAAATTTGGGAATCTTCAGGATTTCTCTTCTCTCCCCCCGCCCTCCTCCCCACCCCCTACACCCGCTAACCCCAAATGGTCTAGAGCCATAGGGTTCCTCTCCCAGAATCCTTTGAACACTGTTACTACTTTCAGGCCGTGGAACTTCATGGCAGGTGGCATGGCAGATGGAGTTTTAGAACTGAAAATGTAAATATGGTGCCCTCTCCTCACCGGATAACAGACCAGCCATCCATATAACACTGTATGCCTAACCACCCTAGCCAACCTACAGATTTACATTAGAGGCAGGATATGGATCTCCATATGCAGAGATACAGAGATTCATATCCTGCAACAAAACATATATCTATATATACATAATGAATACCTAACTTCTGCATCACTTGTTAGGATACTCACACCCTTTCTGCAGCACTTAGGTACATTTTATCCTAATCTATAGTAATTTATTCCAGTGTCTGTCTTGCCTACTAGTTTATAAGCACTGAGAGCAATGATCACAACTAGTAACTCTCTTGTGTTCTCCCAAGAACTTAATATAGTGCTTTGCACACAGTAAGCACCCAATATATACTCCTGATTTATGGATCCATGTCCTTTTGTGAACAGTGAAACTTTATGCATGCAAGAATGGCTAAAAGCACTGGTGTATAATAGCAGTAATAATTATAATGATAATAGTAATAATAATGTGTTGTATTTGTTAAGCGCTTACTATGTGCCAAGCACCAGGATAGATATGAGCTAACCAGGTTGGACACAGTCCTGGTCCCTCATAGGGCTCACAGTCTTTATCCCCATTTTATAGATGAGGTAACTGAGGCACAGAGAAGTTAAGTGACTTGCCCATTGTCAAACAGCAGACAACTGGCAGAGCCAAAATTAGAACCCAGGTACTTCTGACTCACAGGCCCATGCTCTATCCACTAGGCCATGCTGCTTCTCAAAAAAGTCAGTGAAAGACATTAGCCCCATTTTTTTTTTTTATCTAAAGAAGATTCATGCTGAGCTAATGAGTTGGTTCCACATCCACAACATGTCTCTGGTTTGAGACAGTAAATGTAGTGAAAGGCCCACCCTTGTAGGATTGGACCATTTCTTAGCCGTTTTGCATAGAGGGCAAGTTTCCTGTCTTGGAGAAAGAGCTCCCTGGCTGATATATGAAAACATTCCTTCCTGAAAGCCTTAGGGGAAATGACTAGGAGGAAGGCAGCCTTGCTGTATCATACCACGGGTGTAAAGGGATGCAGAGTATTATAGCTTTTTAGACTCTTAATCTGGTAATCATTTTAGAAACAGCACTAAGTTTGATCTCTGTAAATGCACTCTATCAGCTCACCCTGTCCTACCTCACTGATCTACTACTACCTAGCCTGCACAATTCACTCCTCTAGCACTAGCTTGCTCACTGTGCCCTGACCTCACCTATCTTGCCATTGACCCATCTCCCATGTCCTCCCCTAGTCTAGAACTCCCTCCCGCTCCATATATCCCAGATCACCACTCTCCCCACCTTCAAAGCATTAAATTTACATTTCATTCATTCAATTGTATTTATTGAGCACTTGCTGTGTGCAGAGCACTGTACTAAGTGCTTGGGAAAGTACAATACAACTATAAGGAGAGTCATCCCCTGCCCAAAAGGAGCTCACAGTCTAGAGGACAAGCTCACTACCATTGATTGATTAAAAAAATCAAACAAGTTGATCTACTCTACTGTTGATGAACAAAGGTAAACAATTTCTATTTATTTCTTAAAATTCTAAGCTGTGGTGAATGCAGTCAATTATTTGCCTGGTCTTTCAAAGAAGAGTTAAAATATCCAGAATTAGCATTGTTTAAGGTCCTGCTGGAACTGGGCTTAATATATAGCTTGTGTTGGTAGGATAAACAGACTTCAGAATCCTTTCAGGAGGTGGAGAGGCAGGGAGAGCCCTTTGAAAGGTTTTCTATATGCTATAAAGAAGGCAAGTGGCCAAGAACACATCAGGGAAGAAAATTATTTTTGCTGCCACTAGATTCTGCCAAAGACATTAAAACTCAAGCTGTCACTTCGATTAAAAAAAAGAATCCTTTCATCTATTCATGTGTAAATTAATTTTTAAGCCGGATGAAACCTCTGATGATTTCTTCCAAATTGCAAAGTATTTGTAAAACACACGTTTCATAATTACTGCAGAGGAAAAAGAGATGTGTAAATCTAGAGCTGGGGATTGTAGTGGTATTTCTACTGTCAGTCAGTGGTTGAAATTGTGTCAGTGTCCATAGCTCATTCCTTATTACAAGTATTACAGCTCTGTTGTAAAACATTTGCTTCAGTCTGAAACTCTGCCAATTTGAAGATGACTCAGTTTGGCCATCTAAATTATAAACATCCATGCATTTTTTTCTTGGCTTATGTCTTTTATACTAAATTATATCTATAAAATCCATCCACTGTTTCCAAACAACAAATGTGTAAACCAGCATTTAAAATTATTTTACTGTTTTTCTTTTTTCTGTCTGTCAGTGTGTAGAGAACTTTATTTTTGACCCCAAGAGAACGTATTCAAGTATCTGGTACATGAACAGTAATTTTAAAAAGGCTACAACTCAACTTGGAAGGACAATTTGGATAGCAAACATTGTAATATTGCTCTGGGATAATTCAGCACTGATACCACAACCCCCCAAAGACTAAACTTGCAAAAAACTATGAAGGATGGAAGGATTTTCACATGTGGTTTCTGTATGGGGAAACTGTCTGCAGTAAGGGTTGCTCTAGTAAAGACAAGTGGAGAATTGTAGAAAAATGTTCCAGATCATTTAAAAACATGTGTTTACCTTTTAAAACAACCTGTCTCTTGTACTTAGTGCTTCTCTCTTAGATTCACACTGGTAAGTAAAAATAAGTATTATAGCAGAGATAAGGAAACTGGGACAGAGGGGGAAGATTTCTCCAACATTCTTTTACCAGAATTTTCTGGATTATTGCCTCAGTCCTCCACTTCACTTTGCTAGAGTAAATCTGGCTATCTTTCTAGAACATTGGGGCAGTTGGCCCTAGAATACACACTGCATTACAAGATTAAAATGTGTGTGTTATGCCCTTAGTGGTACCAGGGACTTGTTGTGCTGAGCCTTGAAAGAACACATTCCAAAAGGAAGATACACAAAAGACTTCAGAGGGCACAAGTGTGTAAGTACACATGTGCGTGCGCACGCACACACACACACACACACACACACACACACACCCCAATATCCCAAATGGTGTTTGCATGCTATTTTTTAGGGTTAAATTTGGTGAGAATGGAAATGTGAAGGGGGCCCTTTTTTTTTTTTAGTATATAGAGGATGACAAGGGATTATCAAAGTTTAAATGGGAAAGAATCATACAGGGTCACTTTCTTTTATTAAATTGGGGCTTTTGAGGTGAATTTTGGGTGAAAGCACTCAAGGTTGGCACTTAATTTCTCATTTTATAAAAATGAAGGACTACTGGTATTTCATCTTTAAGAATATTGACAATCTCTTCTACAGTTTTATGATGCAATTTTAATGTTTAATGCTGTAAAGGGTACTAGAAAGCTAACTAAAATATGTTTAGTTTTCCTCTAAAGTTGTTATATTAAGTCAATGATGATCAAACTTCAAGCTCTGTTCCTGCTGATGTTTTTTAATTATCATCATTAAAATGCAAAAAAGGATGCTATTTTCATTTAGTTATTAAAATCCACTAAACTGTTTCAGATTGCATTGAGATACCCTTTTTCCCCCTCTGGGAATTTTGGGAAAATGGCTTTTCTCTGGGAAAATGACCCAGAAAGTGTATCTACTAAGAAAACTGTCCTTTGTTTTGTTTCCTTTTATCCAACCTAAACTGTCTATAGGGAAAGATCCCTTGGTTTTGGAAAATGTTATTAAACCACAAAATGGAGAAATTTCAGTCAAGCATTTGTACCTCCTTTTTAACCTTGAGAAATGGGTTTATGAATCTGCTTAGGAATGACCTAAGAGGCTGTCAGATGTTTAAATGGAGACCCTTTTGGAATAAACAGAATGTATAGCTTTTCCCCTACAGTTAACCTTCTTGATTATTACATTTGGGGAGTATTTTCTTTTCTTCGTTCAATGACTTCAGGGTTTCCTCCCTAATATTCCTAATTTAATTCATGTTAATTCAATTCTGGTTAAATTTTGATTTGTGTACCTGGTTTCTGTAGTCTATGGACAGCAACACACCCTCGCAACTCTAGACACTTTAAATTGCCAAAGAAATAATTTTGATCCCCAACTTAAAAGTGACATTTGTGATTTTGCTGAACTAACAGTCTAGAAGAAAATAATCTGATTGGCCATTTTTTAATGGTAGTAAGTGCGTACAGTGTATCAAGTACTGTTCTAAATGTTGTGTTATAAAATAACTGGATTAGACAGTCTCTGTCCCATATGAGGCTCACAGTCTAAGTAGAAAGGGAAAACAGGTATTGAATCCCCATTTTACAGTTGGGGAAACTGAGGCAAAGAGACATCAAGTGGGCAAGCCACTTAACTTCTCTGTTCCTGTTACCTCATCTGTAAAATGGGGATTAAGAGTGGAGCCCCATGTGGGACATGGACTGTATCCAATCTGATTACCTTGTATCTACCCCAGCACTTAGAATAGCCCCTGGCCACAAAGTTAAGTGCTTGAGTACCCTCCCCCACACAAAAAAAGATCCTCTGACTCCGTGCTCTTACTTTTTCCACTAGTCTACACTGCTTCTCAGGTGAAAGATGGCTCTTTTCTTTCACTCACTACTTATTTCCTGTTCTTTAACTTTTTACTGATACAGTCTATGGGGGAGGAATAACAGGGATTGAATCCCCATTTTACAGATGAGGAAATTTATTCCAGAGAAGTTAAGTGACTTGCCCAGTAGGCAAGTGGCACAGTGGAGCTGGGATTAGAACCCAAGCCTGGGCTCTTTCCAGTAGGCACACTGCTTCCATTCTGCTGACTATCTGCTGCTCTGCTGAATTAGGTTCAGAGTAGAGGTGAGAATGAAGATAGAATCATTTGGCTGGAGAGAACCTTGAAAAATCAAGTCCATGCCCCTTTCCTCAAGCTATACTGTAACTAAACTTTTCCACTAGGACAGCAATCTATCCTTTTTACAACGCTCCAGAGAGGGAGAGTCCCAAACCTCTGGGAAAATTACTCTTCCCAGCCACATCTAAACTACAGGAAACATGTTTTGAAAATGAATTTATCAGTGTAGATGCCTGAATTTATCAGTGTAGGGCATTAGTTTCTGAGCTTAAGAACTGTTTTTCCTTATGAACAGTTTCAAGCAATGTGTTTGTTTTGAACAAATTTGTTTATGTATTTTATGGGAGTGAAGTTGTGTAGTCAGTGGTTTGTCACTAGAGACAATTTCCTTTTCTAATAGCCTTTCTAACTGAGTAGCTAATACAGGAGGAAAGAAGAAAACAGTAGCACCATCCAAGGGGACACTACAGAAGGTGAAACTTTATAATTGTATGTGAATGGGGCTAAGATTGATGTATGACAGCACATCCCTTCCATATGGTGGCTTTGGAAAACATTATTACCTGTTACACTTTGGTACTTACTATCATCATGCCAAACTCCATTTTCATTTCTCTCCTTTTGGTTGGAACTTTCTAGAAGCCCCTACTCCATTTTCCTCTTGCTTTATATAGCATCACTGGATAAACTTTGCCTAAGGTAGTTATAGTCTAAAGCTAAACAATATTTGCCATGCTGCCACTTGTAACTCAATATTTCTTTTTGTTTATGGTGCACAAGATGGTTAAGATTGCTCTCTCCTGCACTGATGAGGCCATATGACTATGAAATATCACCTCAGAATGAGTAGCACCCACTAAAAGACTATCAACTATAAATTTACTAATTCTCAAAGTCTAGTGGGTGTGGAATCACACATCAGGTTGACATTGAAGCCTAATTAATTGTAAATATTCATCAAACATTTTAACAAGTGCCTCAAAGGGAAGTCAGTCTGATTAAAAGAGCAAGATTTTGAGTGATAGCATTATTGGCTTCATTTTCTAACCCTGTGCCACCAAATGTGGATGAATTGCTCAGCATCTGAGCAGTAATGCAATCACTGAAAGCAGCAATGTATTTTGAGTGCATAGCAGCAACAAGCCTTTCAGAGAGCCAATAGGTAGCAAAGCAATTGGGAACTCACAAAAATCTTTGGTTAATTTTTTTTTTTCCTTTTTGAAACTCATCATTAGATGATGGCAAGGAACACAAACATTAATTGTTGGGCTTCTCCTTGACTCCAGAAAACTTTGGGAAGAAGTGTGGCTTAGTGGAAAGAGCACAGCCTGGGAGTCAGAGGATCTGGGTTGTAATCCTGGCTGTGCACTTTGCCTGCTCTGTAACCTGGGACAAGTCACTTTTCTTTGTGCTTCAGTTTCCTCAACTGTAAAATGGGGATTCAGTACCTGCTCTCCCTCCTATTTAGACTGAGTCCCATGTGGGACAGGGACTGTGTCTGACCTGATGAATTTGTATCTACACCAGCACTTAGGTTAGTACTTGACACCAAGCAAGCGCTTAACAGATACCGTAAAAATACAATAAAGACTGTGTTTAAGAAAGAAAAATAGTCAGTCCATAGTTAAAAGATAAAATGAAAACAGATGTAGAAGGAGGAATGGAGATTTGAAAAATTGGTTTTACAGTGGGTAATGGTAATTTGAATTGGATTGCTTGGAGGGACAGGGCAAGGATATCGAAAGTTAAAGAACCTAATCACTACTTTAAAGCACGATCATTGAAGCATCATCATTGTAAGTGAAGTATGAGAGTGCTGAAATTGAAAAATGGTCATAGAATGCTCTTATGAAGAGAATGTCAAAAGACACTGAAAATGAAAATAAGGTAATAAAGGGAAAAAGCACTGGACACTAGCATGAATTTTTTAGGCTTCAGAAAGAGAGGTCGGGGTAACTTGTTAAAACAGTAATTCCCCTGTTGGGTTACCCACCCACTAGGTAGTTTAGAAGTGCTTGTTGAATTTCACACTTTAAGTACTACAAAAAAATGAAGAGATATAGTACATTTAGAATGAGCCTTACTTTTTATAAATTGATTGTTGCTTCTGTAGGTCTGTCATTTGGAATTAGATTGATACTATTGATTGATTGATACTTCAACCCTGAAAGTTAATGCTGGAAGACATTAACTAAGGGGCTGGGTGCTCCCTGTTGAAAAGATTTCCTTACAACTCCTGGAAGGTTATTGCCACTAAGCCATTGCGAGAAGGGAATGTGTCTGTTTATTATTGTACTGTATTCCCCCAAGCGCTTAGTAAAGTGATCTGCACATAGTAAATACTCAATAAATACAACTGAATGAATGAATTTTAGAGACATCTTAGGAGGGGAGTGCTGCATCACTCAAGAAATCTTCAGTGGCCGTGCATTTCTAAAGCAATTGTTTTGGCTCTAATTTCTACAACCTACACCAATCCATATCCAAATCTATGTGAACCTCAGTGCAGAGAAGGGTCAACAAAGTCCATCAAGTCAGCAGAGGGTTTTGTGATTTTGGAGTGTATTCTTATTAGTACTCCCTTTTGGCTTCTCATTTTCCTCTTTTTTCATAAATGATCCCTTGCTATAGAGATAATCTGAAATTAATTATTATATTATTATTATTATTATATGATTATCATTGATCCTGAATCTTCCATTGGCAAAACACAGAGAATTGTACAAGATCTTGGCACCCCTTATTTTTCTCTGTTTCTCTGGGTATAGGCCCCACTTCGGGCAGGGACTGTGTTCAACCGACCCCAGAATTTAGAACATTGCCTGGCATGGAGTAAGTGATTTACAAACACCATAAAAAAAGTGGGGCAGCTGGGTACATTCTTTTGCTTGCTCCCTAGATGTAAGCCTGCCATTCTGTTAAGAGAATAACCTTCAGCTCTGTGAGACTTCTTGCCCCAAGAATCCTCCCCTCAGTCCACAAGGCAGATCTTCAAGAGTAATGCTGGTGTAATGGTGCAGCCTGAAAAAGGATTCTGGGAAGCATAGATGTGCAGGGTTCAAGAAGAGGAAGCAAAGTCTCCTCAACCATTGATCTGCACAAATTTGTCTCTCTTCATAGTTGTGGCAGTTTACGTGGGGCGAGAGTAAGGATAATTGTTAAAACTTTTGTCTCACTCAAATAGAAACATATTCTCAAATGCTTACCATGCAACCAGGTGATATTATTCTTTCAGAAAAGGAGATCATTTGTAGTATAGACAGTTCCTCAGAGAGATCATCTCTTCTAAGAAATAGGGAAAAATATCCAAAGAATAATTATGTTATGAATTGCATTTGTTCTGCTATACACTCCTTTGGATTAGGGATTGTGAATGTGTTTAATAAGACACAAGTAATATTTAACCCTTTTAGACTGTGAGCCCACTGTTGGGTAGGGACTGTCTCTATATGTTGCCAACTTGTACTTCCCAAGTGCTTAGTACAGTGCTCTGCACACAGTAAGCGCTCAATAAATATGATTGATTGATTAACCCTCTGGGTTCCTCACTGTCAAATAGGTATGAAAATGACTGCATTTCTAACTCACAGGAGAGTGATATAAAAAAGAGATAAATGTACAAAAGGATATTTTGAAATTTTTAGAAAGGAATTATAGAAATTCACTGTATTCTTGTTGAGAGGAAAAAAAGTTTGACTAGGGAAGGAATATCTCCAAAAAAAATGATTATTGGAAATTCATCTAATATCCTTATGCCTCGTGGTCCTTTGTTAGACACTATAAAAAGCTAGATAAGCAGTGGTAGAAGCTTGCATTTGAAAGTATTTTTCTAGTGTAGGGAGAATGGTCTCTGATGCTACTTTTCAAGTCATGCAAAAAGTTGGAGCACCTGGACATGATAACATTTCTGCAGAAATCTCCATGCAAGGAGGGACATGCTGACCAGACAATGGCTCAACGTACGCACCTTAAGAAATGCTGTAGGACATCAATGTGGGAATTATCTGAACCTAGAAATTCATCAGTGGTATTTGTTGATCTTGTGTGCAGAGAACATTCAGCTTCTTGAGCCATTTCACCAGCATCTCCTAGAAGCTATAAAGTACAAGAGAGTGACAATGAATTTCTGGAACACAGGCACCTCAGCAGCAGTGAGGCAATAATAATGTAAACAGAACACATGAAGGGAAAGATTGAGAGCAAGACTCCTGAGAAGAGGATACATGGTGATTTGAAAGGGGCCACCCACAAGGAAAGCAGAGCAAGCAATTTAAGACATAGTGAACCACGATCTCAAGCAAAATCACAGTGGACTGTAAGGAGAATACCATAGCAGAGAGACAGACATTGAGCCTTAATAGGGAGAGGTTTCCTCTCCCAGAGCCTAGGCTTTCCTAAGATTGGGGTAGAAAGAGGAAGCCTTGAAAACAACAGCACACAAGGAGCAGTCTTTGTGGGCACCCAACATGGAGTATATTATCCACCTTTGGCCTTTTTCATTCACACCCCACTCTTCTATGATTTATCTGACAATAATGTCATTTTTGAAAACAAATGGAAGATAGGTGTATTCATCTGGCAGTTTTTTTGCCTTATTTCAATCAATCAATGAAATTTATTAAGCATTTTCTTTTTGTGGAACACTGTACTAAACTCTTGGAAGAGTACAATGCAACCAAATTGGTAGACCCATTACCTGCCTATGAACTCACATTCTAGAGGGAGAGACAGACATTTATATGAATAAATAATTTATAATATACAATTTACAGATATGTACATGAGTCCTGTGGAGCTGAGGGTGGGGCAAATATCAGATGCCCAGATGTTACAGATCCATGTGCAATTTCTCTTGAAATTAAAGCAGACGAACTGCACTTTAAGACTTAGAACTACCACTGAAAGTGACTGGGAGTTGGCAAAGTGATTACAGTGATTATATAAGGTCAATATGGAGAAAGAGAATGGTGGGATGGTGACTCCTGGTTAGTAGTAGTCTTGTTCCCCTAGGTATAGTTAACTTGGTCTTTGACTATATTGTAGTCCTGAGTTAGAGCAATTCATCATTTTGGTCCAAGTTATCAAGATAAGTATTGTAAAATGGAAATCTAAGCTCTAAAGTCTAAATCATTCAGGTATTGGGATGTCCAACAGGCCAGATCCATAAGTTTGGAATCCGTCAACAAAAGAAACCTTAGAATGCTGGATCCTCAAAAATATGGATACATTATTTTTGTCTTGGTAAGCCATCTATCTTCAGCTCTTTCAATCAATCAATCAATCATATTTATTGATCACTTACTGTGTGGAGAACTCTATACTAAGCACATGGGAGAGTAAAATATAATAGGATTGGTAGACATGTTCAATACCAAGATACTTGGTTGTTTTTGTCCCACACCTAGAAAGATGCTGGATTTCTGAAGTCAATTTGAGCATTTAGTTTCCTCTGGGAAGGAAAGTCATGGCAGTCTTAACTTCCAAATGTGTCTGTTCTCTCTCTCTCTCTCTCTCTCTCTCTCTCACACACACACACACACACACACACACACACACACACACACACACAAAATAAGCCCAGTGATTCATGACTTCTCCACTGAATGTTTTGAAAGTAAACCTCCATCATCTTCAAGTCTTAAAGTTATTCACTGCCTTCTTGTGAGGAATAGAAACTTTTCTTAGAGTCCAGGTTTATTTTCAAGGATAAGGATATTTCCCATTTCTGTGTTTTCACCTCTCTTCGGTTGAGGATTTCTTTACAAATTCCTGTTACCCTTTTTTTTTTACCCCTCAGGGACACCTCTTTAATTACTGCTGGTTACACCTGCTCCCTTTTATTGGAATGAGGATGTGATATCATGCCAGTGTCATCTGGATCCTCCAGTGTCTTCAATCATTTTTATGGGTCTTACCTCAATAAGAACACTTCTATTTTTGGAGTCTAAGAAAGACACCCTTTTGCATCTCAGAATGATTACTAGCTCATCACGAAGGATTTCCTTTCCTGTTTCCTGAGGATTCACTTACTAACCATACCCAAAAATCACTCAAATAAAATCAATGAAATGATAACCTCATCATAAGATGCCTTGTTATACACAAAGCAGATGGGGCTTAACCCACATAAATTGAACTTTAAACCCAAAACATTAGGGCACTCACTGCAGCAAGAAGCACTGTCTGGAAGAGGGCACCTAGGCTATTAAACTGACCGAGGAGGCAGATGGAAGGAGTAAATCTACACGAAAGATGGGTAAGTAGTCTGGGAGCTGGACTGACCTAGGAAGATTTTGAAACCACAACTTCTAGACTACCTTCTTGCAAGGAGATCTCTAACAAGCTTCCCTATTTTTGGAGAAGCTGGCCAAGAAGCCAAACTTCTCTCAGATGGACCATCTGTTAGTGAGTTTTCCTGTACAACAGGAGGTTGGTAGAGATGCCAGACTCTCCCCAACAAGGAAGATATATCTGTTGCCTGAAGGCAGAAAAAAGGAGCAGGAAGAACAGAAAGGATTTCTACGCTAGTGAGATGGCTGAGATCATCCACAATATCCTAAATTTGGAGTGGAACTGGCTATATTCATGTGACTGTTATGAGATGTTAAGCTGCTGGGGCTAGAGAAATAGGCCTGAAATATCTACCTTGCTGTTGTCTTACTACAAGCCAGCCTGCCTGCTTCACTCCTCCAATGCTAATTCATTCATTGTAACTTGATCTCATCTATCTTGCTACCAACACCTTGCCCACATTCTCCCTCTGGCCTGGAATTCCCTCCTTCATGTACACAAACCAGCACTTTCCCCACCTTCAAAGACTTAATAAAATCACATCTTCTCTATGAGGCCTTCCCTGACTGAGCCCTCATTTCCCCTACAGCCTCTCCATTCTGTGCCACCTTTGCACTTTGATTCGTACTCTTTAAACACTTGATATTTACCCCACCTTCAGCCCCACAACACTTATGTACATATTCATAATTTATTTTAAAATCTGCCTCCCCTTTCTAGACTGTAAGCTCATTGTTGGTGGGGATAGTGTCTACCAGCTCTGATGTTTTGTACTCTCCCAAGTGCTTAGTAAAGTGCGTTGATGATGATAGCGAGAATTTGGGGGTGGGGACCTTACTGCAGTTTTGGATACGATTTGTCAGCCTTCATTATACTTCCTTTCATTTACTGATCCTACTTGTTTTGACTTCAATTTGAGGGCCAGCAGCCACAAACATCCATGGCATTTCCTCTGAGATGCCTGTGTTCATATATTTTGACACCCTGCATGCTTAGATAAAGCTCCATTTAGAAAGAATAGCACAATATCCAGTTATGTGTGGAGAACTGTATAAAGAACTCAGGGGACTATGTTCCACAAGTTAGCCCGCTGTTGGGTAGGGACTGTCTCTATTTGTTGCTGAATTGTACTTTCCAAGTGCTCAGTACAGTGCTCTGAACACAGTAACCACTCAACAAATACAATTGAATGAATGATAGTAGAAGATGTAGCATAGCCTAGTGGATGGAGCATGGGCCTGGAAGTAAGAAGAACCCAGGATCTAATCCCAGCTCCACCACTTGCCTACCGTGTGACCTTGGGTAAGTCATTTCTCTTCCTCTGTGCCTTCGGTTACCTCATCTGTAAAATGGGAATGAAAACTGTGAGCCCCGTGTGGGACATGGACTTTGTCCAACCTATCTTGTAAATACCCTGGTGCTTAGTACAGTGTCTGGCACATAGAAAGTACTTAAATAGTACCATTTTTAATTATTATTATTATCATAGCACAGGGTTATGTGAACTGACTTGCTAGTCAGAGTGGGACTATTTTTTTCTTCCCAGCCAGTATCTTATTAAAAGCAAAAATCTTTAAAAGGAATTGATCTAATAAGCGACTAGGGCCTGTACAGACAAACAGTCATTCCTCCTACAGATTAACTGTCAAAAGCAAAATCTAGATACTGACATTAGGAGCAGGCTGAGGACACCCTGAGGTGATGGCAGTAGAAGAGATTAGGAAGGTATACAGTGAAGTTTCTGAATTTAAAACTAACTATATACAGTAGCTAATTTTTCAGTGTGTTTCCTCGCTATGGGGAGTAATGACAGCATTTGGAGATATTGGACACCTAGATGAAAATGACATTGTATAGGTTACACTGGGCACACAGTGTAACATAATGACCCAAACTTGGAACATATTGTGGTAGTTCACCGAACATAGACCATATGGCTTCCTCCATGGCTTCAGGACCATTAAATTCCTTTCTCAGGTCTCCCTGAGCATAGGTGCCCATCCCAGCCCATATGAAAGTACAATAATAATAATAATAATAATAATAATAATAATAATAATAATGGCATTTATTAAGCACTTACTATGTGCAAAGCACTGTTCTAAGCGCTGGGGGGATACAAGGTGATCAGGTTGTACCACGTGGGGCTCACAGTCTTAATCCCATTTTACAGATGAGGTAACTGAGGCACAGAGAAGTTAAGTCGCTTGCCCAAGGTCCCACAGTGGACAAGTGGCAGAGCGGGATTTGAACCCATGACCTCTGACTCCAAAGCCCGTGCTCTTTCCACTGAGCCACGCTGCTTCTCATAAAGGGTGTGCTTCCCACAAGACATAAGGGTGTCTGGCGTCATTTATTTTGGACAGGGGACAGACCAGTATGAAACCAGATGAATGGTCACCCTAATCCTATTACTCTTTCTTTTAACCTTGGGACAGAGATCTTTACTGAAGTCCCTCAAGTCCTTACATTTTTCTTTCAATTTCCTTTTCAGTGCAAAACATGGACCATTTAGTGGCAGGGTTAGAACTCTATTTAATCAGTCAATCAATGGTTTATAGTGAGGGCTTTCTGTATGCAAGGCATTGTACTAAGCTCTTGGGAGATTAAAACACAATTCTTGTCCACAAAGAGCTTACAATCTTGAGGGGTAGATGGACATTAAAATAAATTACAGTTAGGGGAAATGGGAGTAGATATGGATATGTGTATATAAATGTTATGGTTTGAGGATGGAGTGAATATCAAGTGCTTAAAGAGTACAAATACAAGTGCATAGGTGATGGAGAATGTAAAGTGGGGGAATGAGGGCTTAGAGAAGGCCTCTTGGAGAAGATGTGTTTTAAGTAGGGCTATTAAAGTGGGAACAGTAGTGGTCTCTCAATTATGAATGGGGAGTGAATTCCAGGCCAGAGGGAAGACATGAGGTGCTGGTGACAGAGGAGATCGAGATAGAGTGAGTAGGTTGGTGTTAAAGGATTGAAGTGTGTAGATTGGGATATAGTAGGAGATGAGCGAGATAAGGCAGAAGGGAGAAATTGCTGATTGAGTGTCTTAAAGCCAATGATAAGGAGTTTCTGTTTGATGCAGATGTGAATGGGCAAGCATTGGATGTTTTTAGAAAAGTGGGGAGATATAGACTGAATGGTTTTTCAGAAAAAATGATACAGGTAGCAGAATGAAGCATGGATCAGGGAGGGGAAAGACAAGACAGGGAGCTCTGCAAGGAGACTGAAACTAGTAGTCAAGTTTAAATACATTTTTGTGGTATTTGTTAAGTGCTTACAATAATAATAATAATAATAACGATAATGCTGGGGTAGACACGGGGTAATCAGGTTGTCCCACGTGGGGTTTACAGTCTTAATCCCCATTTTACAGATCAGGTAACAAACACAGAGAAGTTAAGTGACTTGCCCAAGGTCACACAGCAGACTAGCGGTAAAATCAGGATTAGAACCCACATCCTCTGACTCCCAAGCCCGTGCTCTTTCCACTAAACCACACTGCTTACTATGTGCCAGACACTGTACTAAGTGCTGGGGCAGATACAGGCTAATCAGTTTGGACATAGTCCATGTTCCACATGGGACTCACAGTCTTAACCCACATTTTACAGATAAAGTAACTGAGGCACAGAGAAGTAAAGTTACTTGCCCAAGATCACATAGCAGACAAGAGGTGGAGCTGAGATTAGAACCAGGTTCTTCTGACTCCCAGTTCTGTGCTCTATCCATTAGGCCAGGCTGCTTCTTAAGGAATGCCAGATTATTTTCTTTCTAGCAAGCTATAGGAGATGGAAAAGAGATGATGGGTACATAATTTTACTGTTTAAAAAATGGATTAAAAATGACGCAAGGACCAAGAACAAGGGAATCAAAGCAGGCTGATAAAATTTCACATGCAAATGTTTGATACCTGGAACTTCATCCGTATTTATAATTACATGGAAGTACACAGTATAGTGCATTTAGAAAACAATGTACATGCAGAGAGGCCAATGCTTAAAAAAAGGAGGGACATCAAGTGCTTGTACACCCATTCTTTTTCTTGCATTTTGGAAGCAGCATCTCCTAGTGGACAGAGCACAGTCTTGGGAGTCAGAGGGATCCCAGTTCTGCCACTTGTCTGCTATGTGACTTTGGGCAAGTCACTTCACTTCTTTGTTCCTTAGTTACCTCACCTGTACAATGGGGATTAGGAATGTGAGCACCATGTGGGACCAGGACTGCATCCAACCTGATAACCTAGGTGTCTACCCCAGTGCTTAGAACAGTGCTTGGCACATAATATGTGCTTAAAAAATACCATTATTATTATCATTAGTAGTAGTAATAATATGTATTGTTTTACATGCCCTGCTATTTTAGCACTTCACATTTGTAAATCATTTTATATCTATCTCCATTGATTGTAAACTACTTGAGAGCAGGGATCATGTCTTATTCTTCTGTGGTACTCCCCCAAGTGTTTAATACAATGTTATAAACACAGTAGGTGATTGATATTTTTTCTAGTAGGCACAGAAAATCTATTGACTAATGAATTGAACACAATGCATGGAACTGAACCACTGGAAGTATAGCAGAAGCATCAGATATTTCTCTGCCCACAAAGAGGGTACACTCCAATGTGCAATGCATGATGAGACAGGATCATAAATAATTAGGCTCTGAAATAGTCAATCCATATGGTGTAGTGGATAGAGCACAGACCTGGGAGTCAGAAGGTAAAGGGTTCTAATCCTGGCTCTGCCACTTGTCTCCTGAGTGACCTTGGGCAAATCACTTTTCTTCTCTGTGCCTCAGTTAAAATGGGGATTTAATGGGGTTAATCTCTGAAATGGGGATTGAGACTGTGAGCCTCACATGAGACTGGGACTGTGTCCAACCAAATTTGCTTGTATCCACCCCTGAACCTAGTACCATTCCTGGCACAAAGTGCCTAACAAATACCACAATTATCATTATTATGTATATTACAATGTACATTTACTAGGCAGTAGGATACCAAAACATCTATGTCCATGATATCATTTGCCAAGAAGCAGTGTGGCTTAATGGAATGAGCACGGGCTTGGGAGTCAGAGGATGTGGGTTCTAGTTCCAGCTCCACCACTTGTCTGCTGAATGACCTTGGGCAAGCCACTTAACTTCTCTGTGCCTCAGTTACCTCATCTGTAAAATGGGGATTAAGACTGTGAGCCCCACATGGGACAACCTGATTACCTTGCATCTACCCCAGCACTTAGAACAGTGCTCAGCACATAGTAAGCACTTAACAAATGCCATAATTATTATTACTACTATCATTTCTACCTTCCATTAATGGTAATATGATTGTTACTGCTACCAAACCACCCCTGCCACTTCAAGGGGGTTGAAAGATCTCCATCCTCTCCCCTAAAAATATCTATTATTTAAGTACAAACTCATATACATATTCCATTTTTGTTTTTGATGGTATCCATATTTTATGTACCCATATTTTATTTTAGCGCTTGTCTCCCTCACTAGATTGTAAGGTTCTTGAGGTCAGAGATCATGTCTACCAACTCTATTGTACTCTCTCAAGTGGTCAGCACAGTATCCCTGCCCACATTAAGCACACAATCAATATCATTGATTGATTGATTGATTGATTCCCTTGGTTTAAGAAAAAGATAATGCAACGCTTTCTAGGTCCTGAAATAGACTTGGTTCATTTCATTCCTTTGTAGCCTTCCAAATCTCTTAGACAAGGATATCAATCAAGGCTGAGCTTATTCCTTCTCAAGATGGGAAATCAGAATTTTCTTCCTTAGCAAAAAGCAGAATAGGAAATCTAATTGGAAATGTGATTTTTTAAAAGCTGTAGTGGATAGAAAGCTTCTCAGGCACAGCTTTCTGTGTGTGGGGAGGCAGGGGTGAGGGGGTAAGGGGCAGGAGGAGAAAAAGTGGAGAACAGGTTCCTCCAGACACATATAAAGTGGAATGGCACTGGAAAGGAGTGGATACGTTTGTGCATAGAATAGAATGTGGATGTAAACCCAGAAAGAGGATATGGTTGGGGTGTTTGAAGGACAGGACCTGTGTCCACCTCTAGACTGTGAGCTCCGTGTGGGCAGGGGACCTGTCTACCAACTCTGTTATGCGGTACCTCTCCCCCACTTCAAAGGCACATTGAAGGCACATCTCCTGTAAGAGGCCTTCTCTGACTAAGCCCTATTTCCCTCTTTTCCCACTTCCTTCGGTGTGGATCTGACTTTTTCCCTTTATTTATCTCCCCTCCCAGCCCTACAGTATGTATGTACATATCTGACATTTATTTATTTATGTTAATGTCTGTCTCCCCTTCTAGACTGTAAGCTCCTTGTGGGCAGGGGATGTGTCTGTTTATTGTTATACACTACTTTACATACAGTAAGCACTTAATAAATATGATTGAATGAATGACTATACCCTTCAAAGTGCTTAGTACAGTGCTCTGCATACAGTAAGCTCTCAATCAATACCATAGATTTATTGATTGATTGGAAAGATAACTGCAGCATGGTGAACAGAATTGGAGAAGTTGTAAGGAAGAGGGACAATAGAAAGTGAAGGAAAACTTCCAAAATCACGCACTACCTATGGCCAGTTGGGAGTTTGAAAAAGAAGACAACAGCCTGGCATATAGCAATTAGAAATGGGGTGAACCTCCTAGAATAGTGTACACTTAATATCATGCTCTGCATATAATAAGCGCTTAGTAAAAATGAATGAATGAATGAGATGGAGAAAAGATGGAGAAAAGAAAGTTAGTATCATGTTCTCAGGGGAGCAAATCTGAATGCCCCATTTATGCATACATGATATAAAATATAATTCAGACAGTCAATAGTCTTACCAATCACAGTGATGCTCACAGATAGAATCTTACCACCAGAAGCATCATTTTCAAATCCTAAAGGAAAGCTGTATGTACATACAAACACAAACTCCTCACCATTGACTTCAAAGCACTCCATCACTTTGCTCCCTCCTACCTCACCTTGCTTCTCTCCTTCTACAACCCAGCCCAGACACTTCACTCTTCTAGTGCTAATCTTCTCACTGTGCCTCATTCTCAACTAGCTCTCTGCCAACCTCTAGCCCACATCCTACCTCTGGTCTGGAACACTTTCCCTCCTCAAATCCAACAATTACTCTTCCTACCTGTAAAGCCTTATTGAGGGCACATCTCCAAGAGGCCTTCTCAGACTAAGCCCCACCTTTCTCCATCTCTCATCATCATCATCATCATCATCATCATCAATCATATTTATTGAGCGCTTACTATGTGCAGAGCACTGTACTAAGCGCTTGGGAAGTACAAATTGGCAACATATAGAGACAGTCCCTACCCAACAGTGGGCTCACAGTCTACCTTCTGCATCACCCTGACCTGCTCCCTTTTCTCTTCCCTGTTCCCGGCCGCAGCCCCTTTCAGGGTAGAGGCCAGGCAAGAACCTGGAGAGTGGCAATGTTCTCAGCCCCTCTACCTCCAATATTCTGGGCTCCCCAAGCGTCCAACTGGTCTCTTCATTAGCCCATCACACTGTTTGAGAGAGTCGCTCCCTCCAGCAAGAAGCACAGGGTGGCAGAAGACACCTGAAGAATTGTTAGGATGTTAAATAGATGATAGGAAACTAAGATGTACTTAGTACAGTGCTCAAATGCTTAATACAGTGCTCCGGCACTTAGTACAGTGCTCTGCATGCAGTAAGCACTCAGTAAATTACAACTGATTGATACGCAGATTTTCATTAGGGACTATTTTTCCTAGAGTGGAGCAGTCAGCCTCCTGCTAATAGTAATGGAATTTTCCAAGGTGTTTTTTTCTGCAACTTTTTTGAAGAGTAGAATTTCAACCTGTTTTCTTGGTGTTTTGATTAAATTTTGTAGTACTATGTATTAATTGATTTCATGTAATCTTTTTAGCACTCAGTATAGATGATTAGAGTGATGGGAAAGATGCCAGTAGTGCAAGTGACATGCACCAATTTAGACAGAGCAAGGTTGCAGCAGGGGGAGAATGAGTGGGACAGCATGAGGGAGATGGAGACAGGGACAGAGTAGTACCTTCATCAGCCTCACAGTGCACTTGGTGGATGCTCATTTTTATCCTCAAAAACACTTATTAAGTGCCTACAGTGCAGAGAAAATTGTAGCAGATGATGGGCAATGTACATATGAAAGTAGAATGAAAGAATATTCCTATTCACCAATAACTCCCCATCTCAGAGCACATCACCATGCTTGGGCACATTGATTGAGAGCCACTCAAATAATGACTACTGAAGGAGATTCATTCATTCAATCATATTTATTGAGTGCTTACTGTGTGCAGAGCACCGTACTAAGAGCTTGGAAAGTACAAGTCGGCAACATATAGAGGCGGTCTCTACCCAATAACGGGCTCACAGTCCTGAAGGGGGAGATAGACAGCAAAACAAAACATGTAGACAGGTGTCAAAATCGTCACAACAAATAGAATTATAGCTGTATGCACATCATTAAAAAAATAAATAGAATAGTAAATATGTACAAGTAAAATAAATGGAGTAATAAATCTGTACAAATATATGCAAGTGCTGTGGGGAGGGGAAGGATTTAGGGTGGGGGGATGGGGAGGAGGAAAGGAAAAAGGGGGCTCAGTCTGGGAAGGTCTCCTGGAGGAGGTGAGCTCTCCAGGAACAGGATTTTCTTTGGGTATTCTGCCTTCCAATCGAGGATGTGGTCTTAGGATCACATTGCTTTACTTTATTTGCTATTTCATTTTTGTTTGACGCATAATTACTTAAACTGTAGCATAATAATAAATGTTCTCTATAATATATGTGCTCTTCAAAAGTACAAATACTAACATAACTCAAAAGAGAATGGAGAATAATTTTGCATATTAAATAGAACCATAGACAGACATCAAAATTTAGGAGAAAGTATAAACCAACTCTTTGCAGATTTAAAATGGGACTAGGCAGGACTTACATGTATTTACCTCACACCCAGTTATATATTTTAATATTCAAGGACTTCATAGATTTGAGTTTTTTTCTCACTTGGCATGACTGTCATGTTGGTAAAATTGACCAAGTACTGAAAAAATTAACAAGGAGAGTTAATGGGGAAATGAGATGGATATTGTCAGAATAAATGGGGATTATATCGTGAGAGGGGTAGGAGTGACTTTACTGAGGTATTTTAAACATGGAAATGCAGTGATAAACAGGTTAGTTCCTCAATTTTGTAGCCTCCTGATATGAAAATATGGAATTTCTCAGTGAAATAATGTTAGTTGTATTAGGAAGTAATAAAAAGAAACTGTGTATTTCTTTCTACAAGATGCAGTCAGTTACTGAATTTAGTGAGGCAGCTAGTCATAGAATCAAATCATGTAGCAGCAGTTTAAAAAGATCTGATTAACCATACACCCCCAGAAAATCAGAGCTCATGTTTCAAGGCATCAGGCAACAGGTTCATGACTCAGGTAGTCCCATGCCTCTGTCGTTTGAAAAATCTCAAATATTAATCTAATCTTTTAAAATGGTCACAGGTAATGACCAGGCGTATCAATCAATCAGTCATATTTATTGAGTACTTACTGTGTGAAGAGCATTGTACTAAGTGCTTGGGAAGTACAAGTTGGCAACATATAGAGACAGTCCCTACCCAACAACGGGCTCACAGTCTAGAAGTATAGAAGACACATCTCTGGCTACATAACTTCATGGAGGAGTGAGTTCATTTTCACTCAAAGCATTCTGTCCTCAACACCCCACTTATTGGCCCTTCAGGTATATCTAACTTCCCATGGAAAGTTCCCTAATGGGGAAATTAGATTGTGTCCCCCAGGACTATTGAAGGATGCTGGTTTGGAAGGACTCTCAGAGAAGGAATTAGAGGTAGGGGAAGGTAGGGTTAGAGGCCTGGAAGGGGCAAGACTTGCATATTATCATCTCTTGGGTTACTGGGTTACTGGTTGGGTTGAGAGAAGGAAAGAACACAGACCTGGGAGTCAGAGGACCTGAATTCTAATCCCTCCTCCACCACTTGTCTGCTGTGTGACCTCTGACACCTCAAACTTAACATGTCTAAAACAGAACTCTGTATCTCCCCATCCAAACCCTGTCCTCCCCCTGACTTTCTCATCACTGTAGTTACCACCATGTTCCTCCCTGTCTCAAAAGTCCATAACCTTGGCATTATCATCGATTCATCTCTCTCATTCAACTCACATATTCAATCTGTCACTATATCCTGTCAGTTCAGCCTCCACAACATCACTAAATCCACCTTTTCCTCTCCATCCAAACTGCTACCATGTTAATCCAAGCATTTATCCTATCTGGCTTTGATTCCTGCATCAGCTTCCTTGTTGACCTCCCTGCCTCCTGTTTCTCCCCACTTCAGTCCATATTTCACAACATTTTTATATCACACCATTCAGTCCATTTTTCCCCAACCTCAAGAACTTCCAGTGGTTGAACATGCACTTCGGCTTCTGACAGAAACACCTTACCATTGGTGTTAAAGCACTCAATCACATTGCCCCTCCTACTTTACCTCCCTGATTTCATAGTATAACACAGACTGCAGACTTCACTCCTCTAATGTCAACCTATGCACTATACCTCTATCTCATCTATCTTGCTGCTGATCTCTCGCCCACATCCTTCCTCTGGCCTGGAACACCCTTCATTTTTAGATGCAACAGATGATCACTCTCCCCATCTTCAAAGGTTTATTAAGAACACATCTCCTCCAAGAGGCCTTCCTGAACTAAAACCTCATTTTTCTTCTCTCACTCCCTTCTGTGTCGTCTTTATTCACCTCTCCCTTAGCCTACAGTCACTCCCTTCTGTATCATCTTTACTCACCTCCCCACAGCCCACAGCTTTTATGTATATAACTATAATTTATTTCTTTGTGCTAATGTCTGGCTCCCCATCTAGATAGGGAATGTCTACTGACTCTGTTGTATTGCAATCTCTCAAATGCTTAGTACGGTGCTCTGCACAAAGAGAGCAATCAATAAATATGATTGACTGATTGTTGATCTTGAGCAATCACTTAATGTCTCTGTTCCTCAAGTTACCTAACTTGTAAAATGGAGATTAAAGCTGTGAACTTCATGTGGGACTTGGACTATGCACACCCTGATTATCTGGTATCTACCCCATTGCTTAGTACAGTGTCTGGCATATAGTAAGTTTTTAACACCCTGTTTATCTGATATCTACCCCATTGCTTAGTACAGTGTCTGGCATATAGTAAGCTTTTAACAAATCCCATAAAATAATAAATGCTGGGTTGACTATCAAATGAGACACTACCTGAGATTCACTGACTATGGCTGCTGAGGCTGACGCAACATGAAGGCAGGAATCAATGGACTGAGAAAAAAGATCACCTACATGTCTCTTTATCTTATTTCCTTAGAGGGGATTCATTATCTTTCCTATCTAGCTCTTCAGTTGAATATTTGATTCTGTCCATAATTAGCAAAATTTGTACGTAAGATTGAGTGGCCAATCCTAAAGAGGAGAGAGTGTGAATGTAGATGTTTCTTTAAATATATTTATGGTATATGATTTTCTGTTCCTCCTCCGTTAGGATCATTTAGCTTTTTTATGGGTTTATAAAATGGCTTTAGAAATGTCCTTTAGGCACAAACATAACATATAAATGCTAAACCCTGGAGTGATTCTTCCAACTTAAATTTTATTTCAATCAATCCATCAAAACAAGCATAACTGCATGAGCTCAAAGGCCAACTTTTGTGGGGAGAATTTGCATACTGTTCATATGGGGCAGACAGACTCTTCTCCAATTGCCTGGATTTTTCATTTTCAGAATTTTAGTCCTATTGTGCGATAATATTTCCCAACAGTAATATAGACCATAGTAAGTCAAGTCCCATTGTAGGCAAAAGGATTTGGGTGTTGCCTAGTAGGTATAAAATATTCAAGAAAGAGTACATTAATGGGGAGGATTATGAAGCAAAAAGAAATAGTCTGTAACTACCAGAATTAGAAAAATGAACCCTGGAAAATTATGGGAGAGAGAAAGAAACTCTGGCCAAGAAATTTGCTCACAGTTGGCAATCTTCTTCGCTGCAGGAACAGCCACAAGCTAACAGGTATACTTCCTCTGAGGCAACCTCACTTTAAACTCTAGGCATGAAGTCAGTCATCCAATGTTGTTGATGGCTCTTGCTTCATGTAAGTCCTTTGGAAAGGCTAAATGTGACTGGAAATTGAATTTTCATGTGTTAAGAGTTCACGGATTTCAAGAAAAATTCAATAGGGCCCCCAGACAGACTTAGCCATAACAGGTAAAACACTATAATAATTGTGCCAAGCATTGCATGAAACACTGGGGAAGATACAAGATAATCAGGTCAGATACAGTCAGAGTCAAGTAGGAAGGTGAGTAGGTATTTAACCCTGATTACACAGATGAGGTACAGAGTAGTTAAGTGGCTTCTCAAGGTCACAGAGCAGGCAAATGGCAGAGCTGGCATTAGAACCCAGGTGCTCTGCCTCCCAGGCCTACACTCTTTCCTCTAAGCCATGCTGCCTCCTTTGGCTTTGTTTCTGTCTAGGCCCCTTTTTTCTCTAGTTCAGACTAATCCTGCAAGTGCTTGGGCATAATTTGAGAGATACGTGTAACACTCATGCAAAGAAACTCCTTCACGGGCTCCTCCTCCCTCTTCCATCCCCTATCTGTAGGGGTTCCTCAAGGGATCCCCATCTATACTCACTCCCTTGGTGAATTTATTCATCCCATAGCTTCAACTATCATCTCTATGCCAATGCCATCTAAATCTACATCTCCTCCCCTGTTCTCTATTTCTCCCTCCGGGCTTGTATCTCCTCCTGCCTTCAGGACATCTCCACCTGGATGTCTGCCCACCACCTAAAACTAACATGTCTATGACTGAGCTCCTTATCTTCCCTCCCAAACCCTGTATTCTCCCTGAATTTCTCGTCACTGTGGGCGGCACTACCATCCTTCCCATCTCACAAGCCCACAACCTTGGTGTCATCCTTGACTCCGCTCTTTCATTCACCCCACACATCCAATTCATCACCAAAACATGCTGGTCCCACCTTCACAACATCGCCAAGATCTGCCCTTTCCTCTCCATCGAAACCACTACCTTGTTGGGACAATCTCTCATCATATCCCAACTGGATTACTGCATCAGCCTCTTCTCTGATCTCCCAACCTCCTGTCTCTCCCTGCTACAGTCTATACTTCACTCTTATGCCCAGATTATCTTTCTACAGAAACTCTCTTGTCATGTCACCCCACCTCCTCAAAAATCTCCAGTGGTTGCCTGTCAACCATTGTATGAAGCAAAAACTCTTTACTATTGGCTTCAGAGCTCTCCATCACATCACCTTGCCCCCTCCAACCTCACTTTGCTTCTCTCCTTTTACATCCCAGCCTGCACACTCCGCTCCTCTGCCACTAACCTCCTCACTGTACCTCGTTCTGGCCTGTTCTGCCATCGACCCCTGGCCCACATCCTACCTGTGGCCTGGGATGCCCTCCCTCCTCATATCCACCAAACTAGTTCTTTTCCCCCCTTCAAAGCCCTACTGAGATCTGGCCTCCTCCAGGAGGCCTTCCCAGGCTGAGCTCCCCTTTTTCCTCTGCTCCTCCTCCCTTCCCCATTGCCCCTACTTCCTCCCTTTGCTCTACACCCTTCCCTGCCCCACAGCATTTTTGTGCATTTGTACATATTCATTATTCTATTTATTTTATTAATGATGTATATATATCTACAATTCTATTTATCTATTTTGATGCTATTGATGCATGTCTACTGGTTTTGTTTTGTTGTCTGTCTCCCGCTTTTTGACTGTGAGCCTGTTGTTGGGTAGGGATTGACTCTGTTGCTGAATTGTACTTTCCAAGTGCTTAGTACAGTGCTTTGCACACAGTAAGTGCTCAATAAATACGATTGAATGAATGAATGAATGAAACTGCTAATTCATCCCTGTCCTGCTGCCATACTATTAATGACATTTATTAAGGGCATATTATATGCCAAAGAATGTGCTGAGCACTGGAGTAAACAGGAATCACATAATGATAATAATAATAATAATAGTTTTTGTTAAGCACTTACTATATGCCAAGTACAGTTCTAAGCACTGGGGTAGATACAGCGTAACCAGGTTGTCCCACGTGGGGCTCACAGCTTAATCCCATTTTACAGATGAGGTGACTGAGGCACAGAGAAGTTAATTGACTTGCCCAAAGTCACAAAGCTGACAAGTGGCAGAGGCAGGATTAGAGCCCATGACCTCTGACTCCTAAGCCCGGGCTCTTTCTACTAAGCCATGCTGCTTCTACATCACATCAGACCCTGTCCATGTCCCATGCAAGGTTCACAGTCAAAGAGGGAGATATAACAGGTATTTTATCCTCATTTTGCAGATGAGGAAACTGAGGCATAGAAGAGTTAAGTGAGTGGCTCAAGGTAGTGTTAAGTGGTGGAGCCAGGATGCTAGGCTTATGACTTCCAAGCCTGTGCTCTTCCCAGTAAACCAGTAATCCTGGTAGATTGTAAGCTCCTTCAGGCCAGGGTTTGTATCTATTTCCTCTATTGTACTCCCACAACACTTAGTTCAGGGTTCTGCATGCAGTGAGTACTTGATAAACAGCATTGATTGGATGTGGAGGTGGGTGTTCTTGTACCCATAGTAACTCCTAACTGGGTCAGAACCTGTGATGGCCCCCCAGAGGCACTGGAGAAGGTGGTGTTGTGGCCTGCAGGGGTTGCTGGCTACAAGTGCTTAGTATGGTGCTTTGCACATAGGAGATAATAACTATGATTGAATAAACGAACATAATAATAATTGTGGTATTTGTTAAGAACTTATGTGCTAGGTACTGTTCTAAGCCTTGGGTGGATACAAGTAAATCGGGTTGGACACAGTCCATGTCCTATTTGGGGCTCACAGTCTCAATCCCCATTTTACAGATGAGGTAACTAAGGTACTGAGAAGTCAAGTGACTTGCCCAAGGTCAAATAGCAGACAAGTGGTAGAGTCAGGATTAGGACCCATGCCCTTCTGACTCACAGGCCCATGCTCTATCCACTATGTCAACATCCACCAGAAACCCAGAACCAATTGGTCACAGAACGTGTCCACCAACTCCATTATATTGTACTTTCCCAAGAGTTTAGTTCAGTGTTCTGCCCACGGTAAGTGCTCAGTAAATACGATTGATTGAATTGGGAATCATCATGTATGGAAAAACTACTACCTCTGTTCCTAGGCGCTTCTGCATTATAGCCGGGAGAAGCTTCTGTGTGGTCTATATAAGGTTCATAAAATTTGATAGGTGGTCTACTAAGCAAAGTAATTGCCCGTCCCTGGGGGCAGATTACAATGAATTCTTGGTACTCTCAGTCCTCAAGCCCGAATATCAGCTAGAACATGTGTGCATGGTTTTGGGAAAGGATGATTAACACCCTAGGTTGATTTGGATTGAGTGATGATGGAAAACATTTCTCATTCTATTATGGCTAAGATTTGACCTGTCATTTTTCAGCTTATCACATATAAACTAGAAAATGATGATGGCAAGGTTCTTAAGAAAATTCTGTTACTATGTAGCCCAATTTATTTTGTTTGTGGATTACCACCCACAAAACCCATACGGATGCTGAAAGCAATGAGGCATGGATTTTCCCAAGGGTAGGAAACTCATGGTCCCTTCCCAGGATGCCCAGCAGCTCTGAGTGCAAGGAGGGTGAGCTGAGTGCACTTGATCAGCAATTGAGAATCTTGCATTCTACCCAAAGATTTGTCTTCAGGCCAGGTGTGTCTTTATCGCTCTTTGGAGTGGTGAAAGCAGAATTCTTTTCAGTGAGCTTAATTCTGCCAGTTTTTAAGGATGTATGAGATCAGGTTCAAGGAATTGTGGGTTGGAAAGGTGCCAAGTGCTCAAGTGTAGTGAAGTAGGGTGGCCCAGTGGAAAGACCATGGTCTTGGAACTAAAAATACCTGCTTACTAATCCTAGCTTGGCCATATTCGTGCTGTGTGATCTTGGGTAAATCACGAAATTTTTCTGTACCTTAATTTCTTTTTCTATACAGTGGGAATTTAATATCTGTTCTCTCTCCTCCTTTAACTGTGACACTATTTGGGACAGGGACTCTGTCTGTATTTTTTCTACCATATCCTTGGTAGAGTATTAACACTTCATGAATCCCACAATTACTATAAAGTTACCTATGCTGGCAAACTCTTCCACAGGACCCCATTGGGTTTAATCTGAACTCCAGGAATTCCTAGATCAATTTAAAATAAAACTTAGCCTTTCTAAAGAAGATCTTAGATGAAGCAAGGATCTTCAGCATCATGGGATTATTGACTTCATGCCAACAGGGTAAAGGGAGGTTGGCTAAGAGAAAGTTAATCTATTTTTAATGGTATTTGTTAAAGCACTTGCTGTGTGCCAGGGACTGTTCTATGTGATGGAGCAGATACACAGTAATCAGATTGGACCCAATCCATGTTCCACATAGGGCTTACAGTCTTAATCCCCATTTTACAGATGAGGTAACTGAGACACAGTTCAGTGAGTTGCCCAAAGTCACACAGCAGACAAGTGGAGGAGTCAAGATTAGAACCTAGGTCCTTCTGACTCCCAGTTCTGTGATTTATCCACTAGGCTAAGCTGCTTCTCTGTTAACTTGTGGCTCTTCCTTTGATGAAGAGGACTGTAAGGTATAGCATAATTGTCCGTCAATGTTTTCTTTGTCTTGCATAGTTTCCAAGAAACCATTATTTAATTTTGGTAGTTACATACCACTTCCTTTTGTTTCAATTTTTATCTGTTGGTTTCCTGAACAATGCCTGTAACTCATCATTTTAATTGCTCAGAAAAATAGATCAGAGATACCCTTGAGTTTAGATCAGATCTGAAAGACAAGCTAATCAGCCTGTGGAATTTATCACTTTTACAACTCTAAGACTAGAACTGCTCCAATATCCATCCTTTCCTCTACATCCAAACTGCTACCCCATTAATCCAAGCATTTATCCTAGCCTGCCTTGATTACTGAATTAGCTTCCTTGCTTACCTCCCTGCCTCCTGACGCTCCCCACTCCAGTCTATACTTCACTCTGCTGCCCAGATCATTTTCCTACAAAAACATTCCGGCCATGTTTCCCCAGTCCTCAAGAACCTCCAGTGGTTACCCACCCACCCCCACATGAAAAAGAAACTACAATTGGCTTTAAAACAATCAATCATCTTGCCCCATCCTATCTCACCTCATTGCTCTCCTACTACAACATAGCCCACACACTTTGCTCCTTTAATGCCAACTTAATCACTCTACTTCTACCTCATCTATCTTGCTGCTGACCTCTCGCTCATATACTCCCTCGGGCCTGGCACACTCTCCCTTTTCATAGCTGACAGACAATTACTCTCCCCATCTTCAAGCCTTATTGAAGGCACATCTCCAAGAGGCTTTCCCTGACTAAGAACTCATTCCTCTTTTCCCACTCACTTATGTATCATCTTATCTCGTTTCCTTTATTTACCACCACCTGTCTAGCTTCACAGCACTTTATACATATCCATAATTTAATAATAATAATAATAATGACATTTATTAAGCGATTACTATGTGCAAACCACTGGATTATTGGATTACTGCATCAGCCTCCTCTCTGATCTCCCATCCTCCTGTCTCTCCCCACTTCAGTCTATACTTCTTGCTGCTGCATGGATCATCTTTGTGCAGAAACGCTCTGGGCATGTTACTCCCCTCCTCAAAAATCTCCAGTGGCTACCAGTCAACCTATGCATCAGGCAAAAACTCCTCACTCTCAGCTTCAAGGCTCTCCATCACCTCACCCCCTCCTACCTCACCTCCCTTCTTCTTTCCTTCTACAGCCCTGCCTGCACCCTCCACTCCTCTGCTGCTAACCTCTTCATTGTGCCTCATTCTCGCCTGTCCCGCCATCGACCCCTGGCCCACATCCTCCCCCTGGCCTGGAATGCCCTCCCTTTGCACATTCGCCAAGCTAGCTCTCTTCCTCCCTTCAAAGCCCTACTGAGAGCTCACCTCCTCCAGGAGGCCTTCCCAGACTGAGCCCCCTCCTTCCTCTCCCCCTCCCCATCCCCCCTGCCCTACCTCCTTCCCCTCCCCACAGCACCTGTATATATGTTTGTACAGATTTATTACTCTATTTTACTGGCACATATTTACTATTCTATTTATTTTATTTTGTTAATATGTTTTGTTGTCTGTCTCCCCCTTCTAGACTGTGAGCCTGTTGTTGAGTAGGGACTGTCTCTAATGTTGCCAACTTGTACTTCTCAAGCGCTTAGTACAGTGCTCTGCACACAGTAAGTGCTCAATAAATATGATTGAATGAATGAATGAAAGCACTGTTCTAAGTACTGGGGAGGCTACAGGGTTGTCCCACAGGGGGCTCAAAGTCTTCATCCCCATTTTACAGATGAGGTAACTGAGGCCCAGAGAAGTTAAGTGACTTGCCCAAAGTCACACAGATGAGTGGCAGAGCCAGGATTTGAACCCATGGCTTCTGACTCCAAAGCTCGGGCTCTTTCCACTGAGCCACACTGCTTCTCAATAATTTATTTCTTTATATTAATGTCTCTCTCACCCTCTAGACTGTAAGCTTGTTCTGGGCAGGGGATATGTTTACTATATTGTTGTATTGTACTATCTCAATAGGAGATGTGATTTCAGAAGGACTTTGAGGATGGGGAGGGGAGTGATATGAAATGGTGGTGAATTGGGAGGAAATTCCAGGTGGGAGTAAGAAGTAGGTGTTAGGAGAGATGAGAACAAAGATTGAGAGAAAAAAAACATTTGAGCTGGGGTGCGGTGGGAGAAGAGAGTGAATAAGTAAGGAGAGAGCTGATTGAGGGCCTTGAAGCCAATGGTCAGAGCTTCTGTTTGATGTGTATAGTCATTGAGATTTTGGAAAATTGGGGAGAGTAGTGAGGGATGACATTTTAGAATAATGATTCACGTTACAGAGGTAAGTAGTAGTAACAGTATTTATTAAGTGCTTACTAGGTGCAGAGCTCTGTACTGAGTCCTGGAAAAGAAAACATAGGTGAGAATTAGATGTGGTCTCTGTCCCTTAAAGGTTGAAGGGGGGCACATTCTAAAAATATAAAAAGAGAAAGAGGAGACAGCTGTTGGACACATAAGGAGAGAAGAAACAAAACACTAATACAGCATAAGTACAAAATAAAAAATATACAGGGCACCATAGTGACAGGAGCAGAATTTCAGACTCCTCGTGGCTCAGAGTTTACAGTCACAACCACAGCCACGGTGAATGCTATGGCAGCAGCCACAGTCTTCCTGAGGTTTCTGTGGGGTGGACACTGTGCTTTGGCTGTTTTCTCTGTCCTACCAGAGAAGCAGCGTGGCTCAGTGGAAAGAGCACGGGCTTTGGAGCCAAAGGTCATGGGTTCAAATCTCAGCTCCGCCACTTATCGGCTGTGTGACCTTGGGTAAGTCACTTAACTTTTCTGGGACTCAGTTCCCTCATCTTTAAAATGGGGATTATGACTGTAAGCCCCATGGGGGACAACCTGATCACCTTGTATCCTCCCCTCTGATTAGAACAGTGCTTGGCACATAGTAAGCACTTAACAAATGCCATTATTATTATTATTATTGCCATGTATATATGTATATATGTTTGTATGTATTACTCTATTTTGTTTGTATATATTTATTCTATTTATTTCATTTTGTTAATATGTTTTGTTTTGTTGTCTGTCTCCCCCTTCTAAACTGTGAGCCCGCTGTTGGGTAGGGACTGTCTCTATATGCTGCCAACTTGTACTTCCCAAGCGCTTAGTACAGTGCTCTGCACACAGTAAGCGCTCAATAAATACGAATGAATGAATGAATTACCAGACTGGTGGGAGGCAGGTTGGAGTGGAGATTCCTTGGTGATGTGGAAGAGAGATGGTATGGGATCCTGGGGAGGCAGCATGGCAGTCCAGTTAGATGAGATCAGGGAGGGCCTTGGGAATGGCGATGGGGAGGCTGCAGGTACAGAGAGGAGTCACCTAGCCATCTGGGGGAGTGGTCAGGGATGTGATCAGCAGCGTTTTAAGTCCACAGGGTGCCCCATGCAGAGTGCATGCTGGGATCAAAGCCCTGGGATCCACAATGGAGGTGTGGCAAGCACCAGTGGGAACATTCCAGTGGAGAACTACATAGCACAAACAGCAGCAGTAAAGTATGGATTGGAAAGGGGAAAGGCTGGAAGCATGGAGATGAGCAAGGAGGCTGATGCTGTAGTCAAGCTGGGATATGACAAAGTAGCTGCAGATAATTAAAAGTTGTCTCTGGAAAAATACTGGACTCATTTGTGCAACCTTTTTATTTGTGGCATTTCTAAGGAAGTCAACTGCTGTGAAACTACCCCAATGCAACTCTCCATTTAAAGCAGAATAAACCTTGGACAAAGACTTTCCAAAGGTGGATTCCCTAGGTTATGTAGTTATCCATGCTCCCTGATTCTCCTGCCTCCTGTTTTGGCATACGCATTCTAGAAACATGATCTCTATAATCTGAAAGCTGTACCTTAATAATAATAATAACAATGATGGCATTTATTAAGCGCTTGCTGTGTGCAAAACACTGTTCTAAGCATTGGGGAGGTTACAAGGTGATCAGGTTGTCCCACAGGGGGCTCACAGTCTTAATCCCCATTTTACAGATGAGGTAACTGAGGCACAGAGAAATTAAGTGACTTGCCCAAAGTCAAACAGCTGACAATTGGTGTCTCTGGGATTTGAACCCATGATCTCTGACTCCAAAGCCCGTGCTCTGACCTGTTTTCCAGTGTTCCTAAGAAGTGATGAACTGGTCAAGGGAGAGTCAAAGAAATAATAATAATATTTGTTAAGAGCTATGTGCCAGGAACTATACTAAATGCTGGGGTAGTTACAAAGTAATTGGGTTGGAAGCTGGCTCTATCCCACATGGCGCTCACATTTTACATTTTACAGATGAGGGAACCAAGGCACAGAGACTTGAAGTCACTTGTCCAAGGTCACACTACAGACAAATGGCAGAGCTGGGATTAGAACCCAGGTCCTTCTGGCTCCCAGGCCCATGCTCTATCTGCTCAACCATGCTGCTTTTCTGAAGTTAAGCAAAAGGAGGAAACATGACTTTTTAAGATTTTTATAAAAGGAAAATTATTTCTTGGGAATATTTCCAAAGTGATGGCATCATGGAAGAAATCCCTGAGGGATAACTTCTGCTATGAATATACAATATAAAGAAAACTGTGCTCTCTTTTCTTTCTCAAGGTTGTATTATCCTGAGAACAGTTCACTGTTTCCAGGGATCTCTATTGCCATGGTGGCAAGGGAGCTGATTTTTAAGCCAGATATGAGAGACAAATTTACATGTGTTAACCCATTCCTTGTTGACCTACTTGAGACCTGAGACTAAAAGAAAGCCTTCTGAAAAAGAAACAACACAGCCAAATGTAAAACATATTTAGGATTTTGACAACACATCATTCATTTGAACTGGGCTGCTTCATTTGAAATGCAAGTAGCTGTCAGATATCTTCTCCAGCTCCTAAATGATACTTCCTCAATGGGGTAGTTTTGAAAAGGAGAAAAGGTGAAACTCAAATCAGTCAATTAAGCTACTCCTTAAAAGTTGTTATAAGAGGGGTAAGGGGAGGAATTTGAACTCAGGGTGATTTTCAATATGCCTAGTGGAAAGAGCATGGGACTTAGAGTAAGAGGACCTGGGTTCTAATGCTGGCTCTGCTACCTGCCTGCTGTGTGACCATGGAAAAGACACTTCACTTTACTGTGCTTCAGTTCCCCCAACTGCAAAATGGGATTTGATGGCTGTTCTCCCTCGTACTTAAAGTATGAGCCCCATATGGGACAAAGATTATGTCCAACCAAAACCAGAGCATTTTTTTTCCAGTGGTATATTTTTAATGGCATTTATTAAGTGCTTACTATTTGCAAAGCACTAAGTGCTATTTGTTAAGTGCTTACTAAATTCCAGGCACTGTTCTAAGCACTGGGGCAGAAACGAAGTAATCAGATTGGACACAGTCCATGTCCCACATAGGGATTATAATCTTAATCTCCACTTTACAGATGAGGGTAACTGAGGGACAGAGAAGTAAATTGATTTGCACAAGGTCACCCAGCAGTAAAGGGGCAGATCCACTTAATAAATGCCATTAAAAAAAACAGAAAACTATGTTTTTGTGCTGTGTCTGTTCAAGAACTCCATAGCCTGATACATACTAACCAGTGGTTTATACTCATCAGAGAGACTTCTTCTCAGACTGTAGACTTCAGCTCATGGAAATAGTGACTCTAAACCAGTGCTTAGTATTTACTGTATTTACATCAGCTGCTTGAAAGTTCCAAAGATCCTACCTGAATTCTTTGCTAACCTTTTTTGAAGAAAGGTGGTCTAACGGGCCACTGTAGTCTTCCTTGGACATAATTCCAGCAGCTTTCCTGAAGGCAGTCTTTTATAACAGCCTTCATCAACTACTACAGTGATAGTACAGTAAAATGCAGGATGTACAAAGCAAAAAAGGGGAGATTAAGTTTGTTAGTATTTGTTAGTACTCCTTTGTTAGTACTCTGAGTCTGACAGATTCCTATATGTTTTTGTGCATCATATCTGTATTTTCATTTGCATTGATTTTTTCCAAGAATTTTATGGCAGCAGCTGGGTCCCAAAAGAAAGATATTTTGTTGTGTTACCCACAATTTGGCAGGAAGCAAAATATCTGTAGTTCGGCAGTTGCTCTGTCTGCTATTTTCCTCTCTTTGAATCCCATTCGTTTGGCTTGTGTGCCTGGCATCCTTCCAGAGGAGGGGGGAAAACGCTATCTGTGGGTTTTCAAATGTCATTTCCCTTTTGGCAGAATTCTGATTTTGCGCCTGAAATGAGAAACTATTCCAAGACAAGCATCCAAGTTAAATTTCTGGAAGGGCTTTTCTTATCTGGGTCGGGAATCAGCATTTTGGCACTGCAGTGTTCCCTCTTCTATAGCTCCAAGTGCAAACTTCTTAGATTGAACTTTGTGGCTAGGGGGCCAGATTTTGCCCCAGGTTCTGCCTGAAGTTTCATTTGCTATGAGTTCCTGGTGTCAGCCATTCCCAAACTGAAGCCAGAAACAACACAGTCTGATTCTTGTCTTGGAACTTGGATATTTCTTCCTATTGTTCATTTATGAGCTCCTTACCATTGGATTTAAGGCCCTCAATCAGCTCTCGTCTTCCTTCCTTACCCTACTGACTCCTTTCTACAGCTCAGCCTGCATACTTTGCGCCCCTAATACCAATTGACTCACGTAGTAAGCGCTTAGTACAGTGCTCTGCACACAGTAAGCGCTCAATAAATACGATTGATGATGATGATGATGAATCTCAATCCCATCTATCTTATCTATCTCGACCTCTTGACCACATCTTCCCTCTAGCCTGGAGTCAATCAATCAATCAATGGTATTTATCCAGTGCTTACTGTGTGCAGATCACTGTACTAAGCACTTGATAGAGTTCAATACAACAGAGTTGGTAGAGGTGTCCCTGCTCAAAATTATCTTACAGTCTAGAGAGCAAAACAAACATTAATATAAATAGATGAGCTAAGGACAGGTTCATGAGTGCTATAAGCTTGAGAGTGTAGTGAATATCGAGTGTCTAGCGAGTGCAGATCCAAATGCATAGAAGGTACAGAAGGGAGCGTGACTCAGGGAAAAGAGGGCTGAATTAATAAAGGTCTCTTGGAGATGTGACTTTAATGCAGTTTTAAAGGAAGAGGGTGAGGTGGTCTGGCATATATGGAGGGGAAGGGAGTTGCAAGTCAGATTGAGGACATGGGAAAAGGGTCAGCGGTGAGATAGATGATATTGAGGCACAACCACTGGAGGTTCTTGAGGAGTGGGGAGATGAGGAGTGAATTTGTTTAAGAAAAAAAATATCTGGGCAGCAGAATAGGGACTGGAGTGGGGAGAGACAGGAGGCAGGGAGGTCAGCCAGCAGGCAGATGCAATAGTCACTATGTGATAGGATAAATCCTTGAATCAGCATAGTAGCAGTTTGGATGGAGAGAAAAGAGTGGATTATAGCAATGTTGTGAAAGTGGAATCAACAGGATTTGGTGACAGATTAAATATATGGCTTGAATGAGGGAGATGAGTCTAGGACAATGCCAAGGGTTTGGGCATCTGAGACAGGGAGGATGTTGGTGCTGTCTACACTGAGGAGAAAGTTAGTGGGAGAACAGGGCTTGGATGGGAAGAAGAGGACTTCTCTTTTGTGGACAGATTCCTTTCCAGAGCACAGTACTTTTGCCTGGAACTCCATCCCACTCATGTATGTCAAACCACCACTTTCCACACCTTCAAAACACTCCTACAATCCACTTCTATTCCAAGAGGTGTTCCCTGATTAAACCCTCATTTCCCCTATTCCCACCCCTTTCTGCATCACCTATGCATTTGGTTCTGTACACTCTAAGCACTTAAAATTCACCTCACCCTTTAAGTATTTGAGATTTGCCTCACTTCAGCCCCAAAACAATTATATACACAGCCTTGCACCCTGCCATTTCCCCTATCTGTAATTTATTTTAGTGCCTTTCTCCTCCTCAAATTGTAACCTTTCTATGGGTAGGGATCATATCTGCCTACTCTACTGAATTCTCCCCAGTGCTTAGAACAGTGCTTTGCACATAGTAAGCGCTTAACAAATGCCATCATTATTATTGTTACTGAAAAGCAGTATGTACTTTGTTGAATTGTATGGAGAATTGCATTGAAAAGCAGCATGGTGTAGGGGATAAAGCAATGGCCTGGGAGTCAGAAGGTCATGGGTTCTAATCTAGCTCTGTCACTTGTCTGCTGTGTGACCTGGGCCATGTCTCTTCACTTCTCTGGGCCTCAGTTACCTCATCTGTAAAATAGGGATTGGGATTGTGAGCCCCACATGGGAGAGGGATTGTATCCAACTCAATTTGCTTGAATCCACCCCAGCACATAGTACAGGGCCTGGCACATAGAAAGCACTTAACAAATATCATCATTATTATAACTCCCAAGAGTTTAGTGTGGTGCTTTGCACACAGTAAGTGCTCATAGAATAACACTGATTGATTTTTGACAAACTGTGAATATGGGCTTCCAAGTACAGTATAATGACCCTACAATCTTTAACAGTCTGAAGATAAAGAGAATCTTAGATTCCAGTTTTACTGATTTGACTTCAATTTTACTGTTGTGAGTGGGAGGCATCCTTACCCACTTAGCCACACAGGTATGAAGGCTGCAACTGCATGGGCCCCATAGAAATGACTACTAGAGAAGAAGTGAAGCACTGCTTTGAGGAGCAAAATGGTCTAGTGGAAGAATCGTGGTTCTGGGAGTCAAAGTACCTGAGTTCTAATCCTGATTCTGCCACTTGATCTTGCACAAGTAAGAAACTTAGCTTTTCAGTGCCCCAGTTTCCTCATGGAAAGTGGGCCTGCAACGCAATACTTGATTTCTCTTCTACTTAGATAGGAAGCCCCAATGTGGGTCAGGGACCTTGTGACTGTCCTGAATAATTTTGCTCTACCCAGCTCTTAGTACAGTGTTTAGCACACAGTATGCTTTAACAAATATTATGAAAATAGTGAAGATGAAAGACACAGGCATCCACTCTGAGGACAAGTCATTTGTGTAATTCTAGAATTACTGCATTTGTCCTAGTTAGAGCTGGTTTTGCATACAAAATGCCAAATAAAATTGTATAAAAAGTACAAGAATGAATTCGAGTAAAACATGTATCCCAAAAGTGCCATCTCAATTTCTGGTTATTCCATTTCACTTTGCCTCCAATGGAAATTAATCTTTTGGCACTCTAATCCAATTTATTCCTGATTCTTCATTCCCCAGTGTGTCTGGGGTATGTTAAAGGGATCAAGAAAAATCTGTTAGATACTGAGAAACACAGCCAATGCCATTCTCATTTTACCTTACCTTATCCTCATCCTTCTATTTCTACTCCCTCTTTCTCCCTAACATCAGTAGGTCAACTGCTGTGTAAAACATTCAGCCTGCTTTCCATTGCCACCCCCTGTACCCTTTCCCTTTCAATACTCAATGAACCTGTAAATGTGATAACATTGGGAACTATAATTTTTAAGCTGATACCACATCATGCAAAGTATTCTAAGCTTCTTTTGTAAATCAAGTGTGATCTATGCACCCCAAGTTTAATGAAAAAAAAAAAGATAAGAGGTTTTGTAAGAGTTTCCAGGATTGAAAATTACTCCCCTTATAAATTGGTTAATTCAGGCTAGTATCATGGCTCTAGAAAAGAGGACTTGAGAATTGAATTTAACTTTTTAGAGTTCCAAGATTCCTTTTGTTTAGATTTACATTACTTTATCCATTACAACTTCCTTTTATTACCACCCTCTGACCCCCAAAGACTGAAAAATACAACAAAAATTAGACTTTTTTATTACTGTATCTCCAGAACATCTCTCTTCTGACACATTATTGTGATGCTTGAATTTGTCACAGATTTAGCTAGTCAGAAGAGCCCTTAAATGTCTGCTCTCTCCTCCCTATGTCCTCATATTCTGCTAGCATTAAAAATGAAATGTGAGATTGTCTCACATCTGTATGGGAAGCTAAGTAGGCTCACTGAATCTTGTTTGGTTCTTCAATAACACACCAACCTCTGCTTTCACATCAAAAACACTGGTCAAAGTAACACTAAAGCAAGAATTCAATTTAGTATCCCTTAGGTGACCATTGAGGTTTGGCATTTAAGGAAAAGTCAAATTAAAACAGCAAGAAAATGCATTTCAATTTCTCTCCCTGATCCTGTCCCACCTAACATGACCTGACCTTTGGGGACAAAGACATTTGTGTTTTAAAAATAGCTTTTCTTTTTTATCCTGAAATGATGCAATTCCCTCCCTCCCGGCTTTTCAGGTGTTTCTCAGAAGCGTGGTTAAGTGGATAGAGCATGGGCCTGGGAGTCAGAAGGTCATGGGTTCTAATACCAGCTCCACCACTTGTCTGCCATGTGACCTTGGGCAAGTCACTTTACTTTTCTGTGCTTAAGTTACTTTATCTGTAAATGGGGAATGATACTGTCAGTCCCACATGGGCAGGGCAGGGACTATGTCCAAACCAATTTGCTTGTATCCACCCCAGCACCTGGTGCAGTGCCTTGGCACAAAGTAAGCACTTAACAAATGCCATTACTATTATTAACTGGAGAGGAAAACCAGGAAGGTGGCTTTGCTCTCTCTGTCTTTTTTTTTTTTTTTTGGCTTCTCGGATGCTCTAAAGTCTTGCTGTAGTCAACCTATTCTTCACAGTCATGATTATGGAGGAACAAGGAATTTGGAAATGTAATGAAATAGGACTCCAAATTTCTGGCAATCTTTTTAAATCAACAAGGTGAGACTATCATCAAGAGTCCTTCTTCATCCTCAGAATGATAATAACCTCTGATTCCATTCTACTGAACAAATGTATGCACTTGAAATAATCTGGATTTGTTTAAGTGTCTAAATCCCTTAACTAGTAGTGCATCTATATGGATGTAAATAGGCAATATATCAGTGTATGTACAGAACTAGGCTATTCCTTGAACACAAACCATACTTTGGTGTTTAAGGCTAATAATAATAATAATACTTTTTATTGAGTGCTTACTTTGTGTCAAGCACTGTACTAAGTGCTGGGTTACCTACAAGTTTAACTGGTTGGCACAGTCCCTTAGCCACATCTCACTCACAGTCTAAGTAGGTGGGAGAACAGGTTTAGAATTCCCATTTTATGGATGAGGAAACTGAAACAAAATTCAGTCAATCAATCAATATTATTTATGGAGCACTTATTGTGTGCAATCAATCAATCAATCGTATTTATTGAGCGCTTACTGTGTGCAGAACAGGAGAGTGTAATATAACTTGGTAGACATCCTTTGTCCACAAGGAGCTTAAAGTTGAGAGGAGTTGGTGCAGTTAAGTGAGTTTCCCAAGGTCACCCAGCAGGCAAGTGGAGGAGCTGGAGAATCAGTGAGTCTTAATGGAAAGAACATGGGCCTGGGAATCAGAGGGCATGGGTTATAATCCCTGCTGTGCCACCTGTCTGCTCTGTGACTTTGGGCAAGCCACTTAACTTCTCTGAGCCTCAGTTTCCTCATCTGTAAAATGGGGATTGAGTGTGAACCCCAACAGGAACAATCTGCTCATCTTGTATCTACCCCAGCACTTAGAACAGTGCTTGGCACATAGTAAGCGCATAACAAATATCATCGTGATTATTATTATTATTATTAGAACCCAGGTCCTCTGACTTCCAGGCTTATTCTCTTTCCATCATGTGTGTTATCAGATTCATCTGAGATTCAATTAATTGGACAAAGCCCCATGCCCAGTTAAAATCTGTGAACTTTTATTGAAATATTCTTGTGTAATCTGTAGGGTATCCTATACTCAGTATGAGATCATTAAGTGACATTTCTCTTGTATGCCTTTCCCAAACCTACCAATTTACTAAGCAATATATTTCTAATCACTGTCTGTAGCAATCAGAAATTTACCATTAGAGAACCTGTTTCTTTGCCTCTTATCTTTTGATGCCTGTGTCTGCTGAGTGGATTAAAGATAAGAGCAACTGGCTGTATGTGCCCTTCCAGAAAATAGAGGTCGCAAGTGTGGCTATTCGAGCCATGGTAAATATTTGGGGAGACAACTGAAATCTTGGCCATAATCAAATCCTAATTTTATTTTAAACTCTCTAAAAAAATCATAATCTTTGAAACAATTTCGCTCATAAATGTCTCCAATCAGTGGGGGCTTTCGGTGGCTAAATACATACAGCAACCCCAGACTGTCTTGGTTAATTACAGATTCAGCTTTTGGAATGATAAGGGACAGTTTTCTGGGATTGAAGAAAATTGTGGTCCTCCCCAGTACAGAACTTTTTTATCCCAGTATCCATAGTAGTAGAAGTAGTAGTAGTTATAGTAGTAGCAGTGACATTTTAATCAATCAGTCAATCAACAGTAATATTATTTACATAGAGAGGACTTTATAAATACCATAGATTGGTTGCAGCATGGCATAGTAGATAGACCACATACCTGGGAGTCTTAAGGATCTGGATCTAATTCCAGCTCTACCACTTGTTGTAAAAAGAAAAATTGTGGTATTTATTAAGTGCTTACAATGTTCCAGACACTATACTAAGTGCTGAGGTAGATACAAGTGCAGCAGGTTGGACACAGTCCCTGTCCCATGTTGAGCTCACAGTCTCAGTCCCCATTTTACAGGTGAAGTAACTGAGGCCCAAAGAAGTGAAGTGACTTGGCTGGGATCACCAGCTGACAAGTGGTGGAGGTGGAATTAGACCCCATGACCTTCTGACTCCCAGCCCTGTGCTCTATCCACTATGCCAGCTGCTTGTCTGCAGTGTGGGCTTGGGGAAGTCATTTAACTTCTCTAGGCCTCAGTTACCTTGTCTGTAAAATGGGGGAAAGACTGTGAGCCCCATGTGGGACATAGACTGTGTACTCTCTGAATAGCTTGTATCTAGTCTAGAACTCAGAACAGTGCTTGGCACAGAGTAAGTGCTTTACAAATACAATAAAAAAAGCAATAGAGTTGGTAGTCATAATCTATACCCTCAAAGAGCTTGCAATCGAGTAAGGGGGGCCGGCATTGAAATAAATTACGGAAACTGTAGAGTAAAACGATGTAGATAAGTGGCTACCAATCAACCTACGCATCAGGCAAAAACTCCTCACCCTTGGATTCAAGGCTCTCCATCACCTCTCCCCCTCCTACCTCACCTCCCTTCTCTTCTTCTACAGCCCAGCTGGTACCCTCCACTCCTCTGCTGCTAATCTCCTCACCGTGCCTCGTTCTCGCCTGTCCCGCTGTCAACCCCCGGCCCCCGTCAATCCCCTGGCCTGGAATGCCCTCCCTCCACACATCCACCAAGCTAGCTGTCTTCCTCCCTTCAAGGCCCTACTGAGAGTTCACCTCCTCCAGGAGGCCTTCCCAGACTGAGCCCCCTCCTTCCTCTCCCCCTCCTTCCCCTCCCTATCCCCCTGCCTTACCTCCTTCCCCTCCCCACAGCACCTGTATATATGTATATATGTTTGTACATATTTATTACTCTATTCATTTATTTATTTTATTCGTACATGCTTACTCTATTTATTTTATTTTGTTAATATGTTTTGTTTAGTTCTCTGTCTCCCCCTTCTAGACTGTGAGCCCACTGTTGGGTAGAGACTGTCTCTGTATGTTGCCAACTTGTAATTCCCAAGTGCTTAGTACAGTGCTCTGAACACAGTAAGCACTCAATAAATACCATTGAATGAATGAATGAATAAATAAGTGCTGTGGAGGTGGGTGTGGGTGAGCATCAGAGTGCTTAAGGGGTGCAAACCGAAGTTCATAGGAGGCTTAGAAGAGAAGGAAACTAGAGTGGGGTGAAGAGAGGTTAGTCAGGGAAGGCTTCTAGAAAGAGATATGATTTTGGTTTGGCTTTGAAGATTGAGAGAGTATGGTCTGTCAGATATGAAGGGGGAAGAATTCCAGGCAGGATGGGGTACCTAACTAAGGGGTCAGTGATGGGAGAGAGAGTATTCATTGAGCAATTACTTGCTGTGGTGCAGTTCTAGGTACTTTGGAAGTACAGAATAACAAAGCAATATTGTCTCTACACACAAAGGGCTTACATTCTAATGGGGAAGACAAACATAAAATATTTACAACATTGTCAAAAAATTTACATTGAGCAGTCATAGATAGATGTGTACTAAGGATAGGGTAAATAAATTCATAAGCACTAGATCTTAAATGCTCCTTCCTAAAAGGGGAAATATGTTTTTTGGTGTGTGGTTGACTCCATGAATGAAAAATAAACATGCTGAAAAGTAAAAAAATGCAGTATTTAACTATGTAGTATTGAGGGAAAATACTATTCCAAGGCCTTTAAGAATCCCTGGAGGACTGAAACGTCTCTGTATCCAGTAAGTCATGCTGAAATAGGATTCCTGGTTCAGTATCAAATGTAGAAAATGATGATTGAAGGCAGTTTAAATATAATTCTTGGACTAGACTTCTAAGTATATATTACAGAAACATCTTTAACTTGTGGGGCAAATTCAGGCCTCAGTTCTATTTTCATAGCCTAATTAAAAGGCATAGCCCAAATCTGGACAAATGCAATAAAATTTGTATGTACTTCTAGACTGCAGGTTCACTGTGGGCAGGGAACATGCCTACCAATTCTGTTATATTGTACTCTCCCAAGCGCTTCATATGCTTCACACAGTCAGCGTGTGACTGTCCACAGTTTGTGCAGTCTGTACACAGTGTTCAATAAATACAGTTGATTGACTGACCAACTAGGACATGAGGTACTACGAATCCTGTACATCAATTAATTGCTTAGTACAGTGCTTTGCATATCGTAGGAGCTCAATAAATATGATTGAATGAATCAATACCAACTAAAAGCAATAAAAGGAGGGGGAAGAGCAACAGATTCCATTAAATTAATGGGCAAAGAAGCCTGGTTTTTGTGATTGTTGGAATCTTACAAAGCATGGAAAAAGCTTGGTTAGGAAAATATTTCTAAGAAATTTTTTTCTTTTTTAAAATGGGCCCTAGAGAACTGCAGTAAAACATTGTTTCTTTCCAGTACACGTTTCTATTTTGAAGGACTAATAATTTAGTTTTAAATATTTGTTCATACTTTTTCTGCTAGAAGGCATATTGTCTTCCAAAATGTTGATTATGATGATTGATGGACCATCGTTGTTTTAATTAGAATGAGATTACCAGATGTTTGTCATCCCTACCAAGTTCAGAATTAGAAGAAATTAACTTAAATTGCAGTTGGGAACAAAGAACATTCTGACAGGGTGAGTTGTGATAAGGGTTTAAAGGATCTCTTTGTCTTTAAAGCTCTAAAATTCTAAACACTCATCCTGATTAGATACATGAAGTTCCTAATAGATTTGCCATGGTATCTCTGGGCACTCAATGAATATTACTAATTAACTGACCAAATGACAATCTTTAGTGAAACCCTAAATGTTGAAGTGAGAGGATTGTTGTAAATGAGCTAAGAAGTAACAATAAGTCCAGCCCCTTATACTACATCATCATTATTATTTTAATCCACTTTCATTTTGATATTATTTTCCTGTTCAAACCCACTGGCTATTTGGGCCTAGTTTGTTTACTTTTTAAAACTGAACATTGTGAATTCTTTACATTTGGTGTCAGCATTTTTACATTAAGTTTAGAAACGACAAAAATGGTACTCTGCTTCCATCTTAAAAGCAGTACCTCAGTGACATAGTGAGAGCATAGAACTGGGTGATATCAATTGTGATTTTGTTTTAGAGTAGAAGCATAAAATGGATAAAAGAAAAAGACATTATTGCCATGAAATATACTTTAATTTGACAATTTAGCCTGACACAAGTTGTGATTATTTGATCAGAGTTCATCTATTCTTTCTATGTCTTTGAGGAGTAAAATATCCTTTGTCACAGGGAATAGCATAAACTTGTCTGATCTATTCAAACAAGCATTCATTCCTAAACTTTTTTTTTGCCTTACAGCAATCTCCAAGGGATTTCCTTTCTATGCTTAAATCATCCTAACTTCACAAGGGCATGCTTTCAGTTTTTTACTTCCCAGATATGTCTTCTTTTCCATTTTGGGGGGAAATGACAGTTTAAACAGTCTTTTAGTAGAAACATTGCCTAATCATTATTATTCAGAAGTCACAGAAAGAGAATTTTTGTATATGAGGGCCACCAAATGTTTGAGGGCCCTACAGATTGTTCTTCAAGATGTACCCAAATCCTACAAACTGGTGGTGGTCATGTCATCATGATTTACACACAACAGACACAGACCCAGCTTTGCACACAGTAAGTGCTCAATAAATGTGATTGAATGAATAAATAAATGAAAGAACAAACCTCTCTTTTGCTCTGTCCATTGTGGCATTGAACTGGTGAAGGTAGAGAATCCAACAAGGAATATGGGCAGAGGATGCTCTTAAGTCTTGCTGTAGTCAACCTAAGCTCATTGTGGGCAGGGAACGTGTCTAGCAACTCTGACACATTGTACTTGCCCAAACACTTGGTACAGTGCACTATACAAAGGAAATGCCCAATAAATAGGATTGACTGGTTAACTAACATCACTTAACCATCTCACTGTGCCTGAGGTGCCAGATGAGAATGTGCAGAGCCCAACCAAAGTTATCACCACTGCTGGAAAAACAAAAACCAAACGGCCCACCCTTATAATAATGAAATCTCCCAATCCAAAGAGTTGGTTTTCATTTTGCCTCAAGGCAGTAGCACTCTTTGACCATAGCCTGGGAGTCTGATAAGCCCTATTGAGAAACTCTATGCTCACATTCAGGGAGAAAGGTTTACAAAAGATACTTTAAAAAATGACCTACCTTGTTCTGAGGAAGATTCTTTTGATTAGTGCAGCTGGTCAGTTTTATTTTCCAGGTGCAAAATCAAATCCCGCCTTCTAGACTGTGAGCCTGTTCTGGGCAGGTATCGTCTCTGTTGCTGAATTGTACTTTTCAAGTACTTAGTACAGTGCTTTGCACACAGTAAGAGCTCAATAAATACGATTGAATGAATGAATGAAATGGAAAGTTCCTTTCAGAAAATTTCCATCATTTCATGCAATATCAAGATGCTTATAAGGCCAACCTCCAGAAATATGTGGTGGGATATGAGCTAGTCAAGCAATACTTTGCAATACTGAAATGATCTGCCTTCTTAATGATGGGCCTTTAATGAATAAAAATGATGTAGTTTACTTCTCTAGAGGCTTTCATTCTCCAAAACCCTGGCTTTAAGGTTCTGGTTTTGCCATCATATTTCTGAGGTTCTAAACCTACCTAGATGCTTCACTGAGGTGTCAGATTGTCATACTCCCACTTGAAAATGAAGCAATTTGACCCTATGTGTTTAGAACAGTGCTTGGCACGTAGTAAGTACTTAACAGATTCCATTGCCATCATCATGTGGTCTTGTTTCATCTGTTATCCAAGGCCTTATCTGAAGCTTTCCCCCACATTCTTTCCTGCTGGAATCCATTTCATTCACTCTTAAAACAGATAGTGCTCAGTCATTCTCTACACATGCATGCGTGTGTGTGCACACACACACACAAACACACACTCATTCCATTGAACTGCTTTGATTTCTTGAGGGTAAGGATAGGTCATTGAAGTAGGCTATTCCCTGAGGTTTAATATAACAGGCCCTCTAGGCTTTTGAATAGCCCGCAGTTAAGGGCAACTCATGGAAAACATTGTTTTCCACTACCTGCTTGCCACACTTGGAATGTTTACGTGGTTGATTTCCCATCAAAATAAATGAGGGATCTTGGGATATTGGAGGGAGGTTAATTTGTAGGACTCTTCAGATTAAATAACTTCTAGATCACTGGGAATGTTGAAGAAGTCTTTAAGATTTCTTAAGAGGGAGGCAAGCTCAAAGAAAACCAGCTTTATCTTTTTTTCATTTTGACACCTATGAGAAGCAGCATGGCCTAGTGGAAAGAGTATAGACTTGGAAGGACCTGGGTTCTAATTTTGTTCTGCCACTTGTTTGCTGAATGACCTTGGGTAAGTCACTTAACTGCTCTGCCTCAGTTTCCTCATCTGTAAAATAGGGATTGACTACCTGGCCTCCCTCCCTCTTTGACTGGGAACCCTATGTGGGACAGGAACTGTTTCTGACCCAATTATCTAGTATTTGTCCCAGCATTTAACAAATGCCACAATTATCATTAATGTTATTTTGTGCTTATTATTATTACCTTGGCTCAAAATGATTAGAGCATAGTTTCAGTTGTTTTTTCCTATGAATTATTCATCATTCATTCAATTGTATTTATTGAGCACTTACTGTGGCAGAGCACTGTACTAAGAGCTTGGGAAGTACAAGTTGGCAACAAATAGAGACGGTCCCTACTCAATAACAGGCTTACAGTCTAGAAGGGGAAGACAGACAACAAAATAAAACATGTGGACAGGTGTCAAGTCATCAGGACAAATAGAATTAAAGCTATATGCACATCATTAACAAAATAAATAGAATAGTAAATATGTACAAGTAAAATAGAGTAATAAATCTGTACAAACATATATACAGGTGCTGTGGGGAGGGGAAGTGGTAGGGCAGGGGAGGGTGGGGAGGAGGAGAGGAAAACGGGAGCTCAGTCTGGGAAGGCCTCCTGGAGGAGGTGAGCTCTCAGTAGGGTTTTGAAGGGAGGAAGAGAGCTAGCTTGGCAGATGTGTGGAGGGCAGAGATGTAGAATTGGGTGTTATCAGCATAGAGATGATAGTTGAAGCCATGGGAGTGAATGAGTTCACCAAGGGAGTGAGTGTAGATAGAGAACAAAAGGGGGCCAACTGTGACACCCTCCCTAGTGAATATTGGGTTATCTGAAGGGTTACCTAGACTGGGGTACTTGTCATTAAAAAGGTCAATTGTGATTTGAGACACAATCAATCAATCTACCATATTTATGGATCCTTTACTGTGTTGAGAGAACTGCACTAAGCACTTGGGAAACTACAATATAACAGAGTTGGTACACAGGTTCCTTGCCTTGCCCATAATGAGCTTACGATCTAGAGGGGGAAACGGACATTAATATAAATAAATTATAGACATGTACATATGTGCTTTGCCAGGGTGACATAGGGCATCAAACTAGGTGAGGCTGGGCTAACCTTTTCTCCTGGTTTTGTTGACTCTTTCTAGCAATTCATTTCCACCAGAAAAAAACTCTTTACTATAGACACTGGATATATGCCTTGGCAAGAAACAGGATTTCTGCAGAATGTCTTAGCAACAGTCCCTTAAAGTAAAAGCAAAAAAAAAAGACAGATGGAAGTCCCTTGGCATGCCACAGAATGGAAATCACCAGCTGCAAAAGCATCATTAGTTTCCCCTGAGAAGTGCATTTTGCCATCATTCTGCACTGATTATAAACTAACGCATATATAGAGCTGTGCCCTTTCTACACAATGTAATATATTCTCATCTTCATCTTTCACCCCTCTGGATCCTTTCTTAGAAACATTCATTCTAAAAAGAAATCACTATACTTAACAAATACCAGAATTATTAATAAGTATTAAATGTTTACTAGGTGCCAAGCACTGTACTAAGTTTAGGGTTGATATAATGTAATCCAGTACCCAGAAGTGGTCAATCATTTTTTCCCCCAAGGCATCAATCAGTTAATCAGTAGAATTTATTATTGTGTACAGAACTGTACTAAGCACTTGGGATAGCACTTTAGAATGAGTAGACATGATCTACTCATGCCTCCAGGACTTTATCAATATAGTATAACTGTGGTATCTTGAAGCATTTACTTTGTTCTAAGCATTGTACTAAGCATTGGATCAGCTCAGACCTAATCCCTGGCCCTCAGGCTTAGGAGATAGAGCATGGGCCTGGGAGGCAGAAGGACCTAGCCTCTAAACACAGCTCTGCCACGTGTCTGCTGTGTGATCTTGGGCAATTCACTTCACTTCTATGGGCCTCAGTTACCTTATGTGTAAAATAGTCATTAAGAGTGTGGGCCCCGAGTGGGAGAGGGACTGTATCCAACCTGACTAAGCTGTATCTACCCCAGCATGTAGAACAGTGCTTGGCACATAGTAAGTGCTTAACAAGTACCATTATTATTATTATTATTAAGGGGGAGTGAGAAGAGATATGTATTTCCCATTGTACAAAGAAACTGAGGCACATGGAAGTTAAGTGACTTGTCCAAGATCACACAACAGGGAAATGGTAGAGCTGAAATTAGAACCCAGGTTCTCTGACACCCAGGCTTGTACTTTTTCCACTGCACCAGGTACCCACTGTTTTGTAGGAATATCATTACTTTTTCTCAATTTTCTCTCTCAAATGGCAGATAATTACTTGCAAAAGCTTCACAGTAACATGTTGCCAGGAAACACTCAACTCCTTAGAAGAAAGATGTTTTGGCAATTAGGATTATTGTTATCAGGTGGATCCTGAGGATGCTATGGGAGAGGTGTTTCCTTATTTTTGACACAACTTCCTGACCTCCTAACAAAATGACAGCTCCTGGGGTGGTGCTAATGTATTCCTGGCATTGCTTCAACATTGGCTGATTTTAGCACTGGACATAACTTGGTATGAATATTTGACAGAGACTCCATTTTAAGGTGATCTTTATAGTGTAGGTTCTATTTTAATTAGTTGGTCTTTGGTCCTACTTTCTTTTGTTTTTCAAAACCTAGTAACCAACTTGCATAAAACCTCTTTCCCTCATTTCATAAAGTGAAGGCAGCTGGCAAACATACAGTCTTGGCTAGAGAAAATGCCCTCGCTGAAGTCCCCTACTTTTACGATAGTGCTGTCTCATCAACTGCCTCAGGACTGATGTCCTTATTTGTTTTTGATTTATAATTTGATCACTTGTGTCATTGATTTTAATCTAAGTTCTTGCTCTAGATCCTGTAGCACCAAGCTTCCCCTTTGCTGAAATCAAACAGTGGTATTTATGAAATTCTGATGAGGGCAGGTAGAATGGCCACTGATGGTTCCAATAAATGCTCATCACCTAGTTGCTGAACCTCATCAGGGAAGTGGCTTTATACAAGAAACAGATGAACTTGACGTTAGGCAAGGATTAGAGCAGGGTGGTAGAGTGGAAAGAACATGGGCCCGAAAGTTAGCGGATCTAGGTTCTAATCCCAGGTCCACCACTTATTGCTGTGTGAGCTAGGGCAAGTTACATAACTCCTTTGTGCCTCAGTTACCTCATCTAAAAAATGGGGATTTAAGATTGTGAGCCCTTTGTGGGACAGGGACTGTCTAACCTGACTAGCCTGTATCAACCCCATTGCTTAATACCGTGCCTGTCACATAGTAATCACTTAACTAATACCATAAAAAATATTGTCAAAAGAACACACACGAAAATGTACTGGAAGAAATTCAAAAATCCCATATAACTTTGGTATTCATTAAGTCCTGTTCTAGGCACTGGGATAGATGCAAGATATTGAGATTGGATACAGTCCCTGCTCAACATGAGGCTCACAGTCTAAGCAGGGAGAGTAGGATTTAATCCCCATTTTTACAGAAGAGGAAATTGAGGCAAAGAGAATCAATGTATTTTTTATTGAATACTTTCTGTGGGCAGAGCACTATACTAAGTGCTTGAGAGAGTACAACAGAGTTGTTAAGCATATTCCCATCCCACAATTAGCTCACAGCCTAGAGACAGAGCAGACATTATTATAAATAAATAAATTATAAATATCAATCAGTTGGATTTATTGAGCCCTTACTAAGTGCAGTGCACTGTACTGTACTTAGTGCTCGGGAGAGTACAGTACAACAGAATTAGCAGACATGTTTTCTACCAATAATGAGCTCACGGTCTAGATGGGGAAACAGTATGTACATAAGTGCCGAGTGAGAGGTGAATAATAATACTAATAATGATGTTGGTATTTGTTAAGCACTTACTATGTGCCAAGCACTGTTCTAAGCACTGGAGAGACAAGGTAATCAGGTTGTCCTACATGGGGCTCACAGTCTTCACCCCCATTTTATGGATGAGGTAACTAAGGCACAGAGACGTTAAGTGACTTGCCTCAGGTCACACAGCAGACAAGTGGCAGAGTTGGGATTAGAACATGACCTCTGCCTCCCAGGCCCAGGCTCTTTCCACTAAGGGAACAATTCAGGGTGAGCAGAAGGGAGTGGGAAAAGAGGAAATGAGGGTTTAGTCAGGGAAAGCCTCTTGGAGGAGATGTGCCTTCAGTAAAGCTTTGAAAATGGGGAGACAATTTGTCTGTTGGATATGAAGAAGAAGGGTGTTCCAGATCAGAGGCAGAAAGTGCGCAATAGGTCACTGGTGAGATAGACAAGCGTTTAGTACAGTGCTCTGCACACAGTAAGTGCTCAATAAATATGATTGAATGAATGAATGAATAGATGAGATTGAAGTTCCGTGAGTAGGCTGCTATTAGATGAGCAAAGTGTGGGTTGTAGTAGGAGAGCAGCAAGATGAGGTAGGAGGGATCAAGGTGATTGAGTGCTTTAAATACAGTGGTAAGGAGTTTTTTCTGTTCAGTTTAGAGGTGGATGGGCAATCACTGGAGATTCTTGAGGAGTGGGGAAACATGGACTGAACATTTTTGTAGAAAAATGATGTGGGCAGCAAAGTGAAACATGGATTGGAGTGGGGAGAGACAGAGAGTCAGGTTAAGTGACTTGCCCAAGGTTGCACAACAGAGAAGACAACAGACAGGTGGCAAAATCGATATTAGAACTCAGGTCCTCTGACTCCCAAGCCCGTGCTCTTTCCAATAGGCCATGCTGCTTCCCCTATATTGTTGGATTGTTTTTCCAGTTGGACCTTTGACCTTTTCCATTTATCCAGACCTATTGCATTCTCCTCCAAGATCACTGTGATCATAGGATCTGCTTCAATGCTGTGGAACACAGAGGCAGAAGCTGAAGCAGCAGGAGTCTGGGCATTTAAAATAAGAATACCTTTCTTAAGGAAACTGACCCACTAAAAAAACTAGACCATCTAGTGTAAAACTAGATGACTAATCACCCTAGGTGCAGGGTACTGTAGTGAGCACTTGGGAGACAACAATGGGAGATAAAAATGGAGTCCCTGCCCTATTTGATAGATTGAAGCTCCTTAAGTAAGACATTACTGCAAAGTTTAAATTCCAGTAGTCATCACTGTCAGGGCAGTGTAATGATTAGTGAAGAACAATCCTTTCTAAATGGTTCTCAACTTTTCTGGAGTCATGCTGTATTTTCCTGTTCTGAGTCCTCCTATCCCATATGCAGTTTCTTTTCAAATTTGTGTGGATGATACTGGAAACTGCATGTTTTGACTTTCACAAATCCAAAGACAAATGAGAAGTGGCATGGCTTAGTGTAAAGTGCAGGGATCTTGGAGACAGAGAACCTGGTTTCTAATTACAATCTCTCACTGGCCTGTTGTATGACCCTAGGTAAGCCATCTAACTTCTTTGTATCTCAGTTTTCTCAACAGTAAAATCGATATTTAATACTCGTTCTCCCATCTGCTTATGAGAAACAGCATGGTCTACTGGGCAGAGCACAGGCCTGGGAGTCAGAAGGACTTGGATTCTCATCCCCACTCCACCACTTGTCTGCTGTCTGACCTTGGGCAGGTCACTTCATTTTTCTATGCTTCAGTTACCTCATCTGCAAAATGGGAATTACGACTGTGAGCCCTATGCGGGACAGGGATTGGGTGTGCAACCTGATTTGCTTGTAACCATCCCAGTGCTTAGTACATGCCTGGCATATAGTAAGCACTTACTACAATATAATATATATTACTATATAGAAATATCATAATCATTATTAAAATAATGATTAAATTAATTAAAATATTAAATATTAATATTACAATCATTATTAAAATATTATCATTATTTGTAGGGCAGGCATTGTGTCTTACTTGATTGTCCTTCTATCTATTCCAGTGCTTAGACATTGCTTAGCACAAAATATGTGCTTATCAAAAATCACATTTAATATTATCATAGAGAAGCAGCATGGTCCATTCATTCATTCAAATGTATTTACTAAGCGCTTCTATGTACACAGCACTGCACTAAGCACTTGAAAAGTACAATACAGCAATGAAGAGAGGCAATCCATGCCCACAATGGGCTTACAGTCTGGGTGGTGGGGGAACAGACATCAATACAAGTAAACAGGCATCGATATAAATACAATTAAATATATATGCTGAGATACATAAGTGCTGTGGGGTGGGTAGTGGATAGAGCATGATCCTGGGAGTCAGCAGATCACGGGTTATAATCCCAGCTCTGCTACTTGTCTGCTGTGTGACCCCAGGCAAGTCACTTCACTTCTCTGGGCCTCAGTTACCTCATCTGTAAAATGGAGATTGAGACTGTGAGCCCCATGTGGGACAGGGACTGTGTCCAACCAGATTTGCTTGTATTCCCCCCCTGCACTTAGTAGAGTGCCTGGCACATAGTAAGTGCTTAAGCAATACCACAATTATAATTATTATCATATTACACAACCTCTTCATACACTTACCTAAATATTGAAGCTGTCCTTTCAGTGAAAACTACCTTCCTTTCTCACTGTAGGGAAAATTCTTCTAGGCATAAATACAACATCATCATTCTTCACCTCTTTCTAGCATGTCACTTTGGCTGCCCTTTCCAATCACCTCGAAGTTAAAAGAAAATTCACTCTAGCACACACCACACCCCGCCCAACTAAGGAAACTCCTCTCTGCAAAGTTTATTGAGCAAAATGGACACTTGCAAATATCCAAGAATGGAGGAAAATTAAGCCAAAACCCAGATTTGTGAAAAAGACATTACTGAAAAATAAAACTAGCTAAAAATGGTGGAATAGAATGCTGCCTTTTGGAATTGAAATAAGGCATAATGGAGAATAGAAAGCATTTCAAAACTCTTAGGCATCCCAGCAGAAAAGGAAAAAGCAGTTTCCCAGCAGTTTTATTCAAGCCTATTTCAGGACCATGAAGGCTGTTAAGGCAGATTTGATGTACATAAGACTTTAGGAAACTAGAGATAAACCTTTCAGAATGGTTTCTCGGGGGATACATGAACAGCAAAATTCCCCACCTCAAGTGATAAAGTGAGAATGTGAGCTTCTGACAAGAATAACCACAAGGGGATGGAATCTTTTACTGCCCTCAGACACTTGCTGTGCAACTTCTGCCTAATAGCAGCTACTACTGACACTGACAAAACAGGCCACTAGATAAAAGAAACAAATTCCCAGGTTCCCACAGAAGGGGTGTTTTGTTGGCTGGAAGGTTCTTAACCAGCTTGAATACTGCTTGAATGCATGAAATTCTAAAAGACATAGGAGCTCTTAAAAGTTAGAGAGAGGATGCTTCAAAATGCATTGTAAAATTGACATGAAGGGCCAAATCCTCTCTTGGCCATCCACTATTGCTCTTGACATCAAATGAAAACCTGAAAGAAGTCAATTGACTCCTGGATATCAGACTACAAGGGCATTGTGATATGACAGTTTCTTCAAATAGGAAATTAATTCAAGTGCATTTTACTATCCCCCTTCTAGACTGTGAGCCCACTGTTGGGTAGGGACTGTCTCTATATGTTGCCAACTTGTACTTCCCAAGCGCTTAGTACAGTGCTCTGCACACAGTAAGCGCTCAATAATAATAATAATAATAATAATAAAAATAATAATAATAATAGCATTTATTAAGCACTTACTATGTGCAAAGCATTCTGAGCGCTGGGGTGGTTACAAGGTGATCAGGTTGTCCCACTGGGGACTCACAGTCCTAATCCCCATTTTACAGATGAGGTAACTGAGGCACAGAGAAGTGAAGTGACTTGCCCAAAGTCACACAGCTGACAATTGGCGGAGCCAGGATTTGAACCCATGACCTCTGACTCCAAAGCCTGTGCTCTTTCCACTGAGCCATGCTGCTTCTCTAATAGTAAAATGCACTTGAATAGTAAAATACACTTGAATTAATTTCCTATTTGAAGAAACTGTCATATCACAATGCCCTTGTAGTCTGATATCCAGGAGTCAATTGACTTATTTCAGGTTTTCATTTGATGTCAAGAGCAATAGTGGATTGCCAAGAGAGGATTTGGCCCTTCATGTCAACATTGTCAAGATCCGCCCTTTCCTCTCCATCCATACCGCTACCCTGCTCATTCGAGCTGTCATCCTATCCCGTCTGGACTACTGCATCAGCCTTCTCTCTGATCTCCCATCCTCGTGTCTCTCCCCACTTCAATCCATACTTCATACTGCTTCCTGGATTATCTTTGTCCAGAAACGCTCTGGGCATATTACTCCCCTCCTCAAAAATCTCCAGTGGCTACCAATCAATCTGCGCATCAGGCAGAAACTCCTCACCCTGGGCTTCAAGGCTCTCCATCACCTCGCCCCCTCCTACCTCACCTCCCTTCTCTCCTTCTACAGCCCACCCCGCACCCTCTGCTCCTCTGCTGCTAATCTCCTCACCGTACCTCATTCTCACCTGTCCCGCCATCGACCCCCGGCCCACGTCATCCCCCGAGCCTGGAATGCCCTCCCTCTGCCCATCCGCCAAGCTAGCTCTCTTCCTCCCTTCAAGGCCCTACTGAGAGCTCACCTCCTCCAGGAGGCCTTCCCAGACTGAGCCCCTTCCTTCCTCTCCCCCTCGTCCCCCTCCATCCCCCCATCTTACCTCCTTCCCTTCCCCACAGCACCTGTATATATGTATATATGTTTGTACATATTTATTACTCTATTTATTTATTTATTTATTGTACTTGTACATATCTATTCTATTTATTTTATTTTGTTAGTATGTTTGGTTTTGTTCTCTGTCTCCCCCTTTTAGACTGTGAGCCCACTGTTGGGTAGGGACTGTCTCTATATGTTGCCAACTTGTACTTCCCAAGCGCTTAGTACAGTGCTCTGCACATAGTAAGCACTCAATAAATACGATTGATGATGAATAAATACGATTGATTGATTGATTTTAAATACACATTTCTTAGTCTTACATCCTAATCAGTGGAATTTATTGAGCACTACCGGGTCCAGCGGACAGTACTACATACTTGGGGAATTGCAATAGAGTCAGTAGACATGGTCTCACCCTCAAGTAGCTGACAATCTAGCAGAAGAGATGGACATTAAAATAAATTACAGGTAGGGGAGGCAACAGTGCTTCGTACATAGTAAGCAGTTAATAAAAGCCATCATTATTATTACAGGAGGCAACCCAAGTACAGGATATGTAGTAAGTGCTGTGGGGAGTGGGGTGAGCATTTAAGTGCTTAGGGGCTAAGAATTCAACTGTATAGGTGATGCAGGAGGGAGGAAAATGTGGGTTAGGAGATGACAGATTTGTTAGGGAAGCATTCTGCTTTATATAGGCAGGGGTGTCATTGGGGAGATGAATGGTATTGATATCTGTCTCCCCCACTATAGACTATAAGCTCAATGTGAGAAGGGAATCTGACTTTTTATGGTTGTAATGTACTCTTCCAAGCACTTAGTACAGTGCTCAGCACACAGAAAGTGCTCAATAAATATGATTGAATGAATGAATGGGCAATGTAATACATTCTCAGTTATTCAGAGGTGGATAAACCTTTTTGTGGATTTTCCTGGCCCTTTTTCATTCTCATTTCTTCTTTTTTAACCAACCTTTGAGCCATTCTTCTTATCTGAACACCTCATCTGTGCTTGGAAAAGGAACTGAATTTACTTGAGTGTTGTTTTCATACCCCTTGGGGTCATGGGGTTATAGGTGAAACTAGTAATTAAATTGAAGTTTACAAATCTCCTATAGACTTCATTTAGTGTTTGTCTAATGTGGAAAACTCAGAGTTAGGCCTCCAGGTTTTCAGGTGGAAAGTCACATGAAAGTCTTTGCAGAGTCGCCTGTATTCCAGGAAGAATCTCTGGTAGTATCTCTCATTGAGGGGTATGTGGCTTTGCTTCATGTTCCCAAGACTGATCTAACCTTGAAGAATTACCTAGAGGAAAATGCCTGGGCTTGGGAGTCAGAGGGACCTGGGTTCTAATCCTGAATCTACCACCTGACTACTGTATGATAGGCAGGGAGCTCTGCATTCAGTAAATGCTCAATAAATACCATGATTGAGTGATTGATTGGGCCAGCTTTGGACCTCAGTTTGCTCTCAGTAGAATTGGGATTCAATCCCTGATCTCCCTACTAAATAGACTTTGAGACCCCTGTGGAACAGGGACTGTGTCTGGCCTGATTGTCTTGTATCTACCCCAGCATTTAGTACAGTTCTTGGCACAAAGTAAACATTTAACAAATACCACAATTATTATTCATTTACATCCAAATCAGCTTAAAGGCAAAACTGAAAAAAGCCCTGTAGCACTTCTGAGCCATGAGGTTTTATAATTTAAATTATAGCCAGGATGATTGTCATTTGAGATATAGTTTGCTTCTTGGAGCCATTATGTCAAAGAGTTGTACTTCCTGATCTTGGTATCACATCTCCAGAGCCTTTGAAAAATTAACTTCCAACTGAGTCATCCTTTTCTCAATTTGACCTCTAAAATTTTTCTGCCAAACAGACCTCTCCATTCTCTGCATCTAACAGAAAGTCCTTTACATCAACCTTAAAGCATTCGATCACCTCACCCTCTCCTACCTTAACTCGCTGCCTTCCTTCTTCAACCCAGCCAACTCACTTCATTCCTATCATAACAATCCATTCACTGGACTTCATTCTCAACTATCTCACCACTGACCTCTCATTCATGTACTGCCTTTGGCCTAGAACACCCTCCCTCTTCATATCTGACAGAAAATCACTCTCCTCACCTTCAAAGACTTATTGAAGGCACTTCTCCTCCAAGAGGCCTTCCCTGGCTAAGCCCTGATTTCCTCTTCATCTCTCTTCTCTCTTGGATTTGCTCCCTTTCTTCACCCCTTCCTCATAATTTATTTATTTATATTAATGCTTGCCTCCTCCTCTAGACTATGTTTGTTGTGGGCAGGGAATATATCTGTTATATTTTAATGTTGTACTCTCCCAAGTACTTAGTACAGTGCTCTGCATATAGTAAGTACTCAGTAAATATGGTTAATTTACTGACTGATGGATTCTCTAAACTAAGAGCTCCATATTAGTTTAGCTGTAATGACTTGTGCATTACTTGTCAAACAAAAACAAAAGAACAGCAACCAGTTTTTAAAAATCTGGTTCACCTAATACCAAATTTTGTTATGCAATGGTATGAATATTCATCATCATGTATGAATATTCATTGAGGGAAACAAATATAATTTGTATAGCAACTGTATTTGTTGAGCTGACAATAAGTGCAGGACATGCTGCCAGGGATCCTGGAGGGTGATCCAGAAAGGACAAGATTTGGTGTCTGTCCTTTTGAGGAATATATAACCTAATGGAGGAGACAGTTCAAAACATATATACACAAGCATAAAAATAAAAACAAATCACAGGTGAGCGCAGTATGTAAACATGCACATCATACTGTCACCACTTCCTGGAGAGGTGTAGTGTAGAAAAAACTCAAACAGCAACTCGTTCCAGTTCAAGTGCCTTTATTCCACTTCTTCCAAGGGATTCCCAGCATGCGTCCAAGTGCTCAGGTCCTGAGTTTGTACTGCCTCCAAATCAGGCCTTTTATCACTTTGGCTATTTATATATTCCCTCCCCGAGACTGTCACGCCACACAAATCCTCTGTGGCTTTCGTTAGTTCCTGGGTCATCAATCCACACGGGTAGTCAATCAGTAGTTGCCACCTTCAGAGTCGCTCCTTTTGGTAGGGCCCACTGGAACCTGACATTTTGGGTTCATTGTGATCACACAGCCGGGGTCCAGAACCTAAGACCTGCGAGGTGGTGAGTGGTCAGGGTTGGACCTCTGCCAAACTCCAGACCCCAGGGGGATGGAGTCAGTCTCTGCCACTCTGCCTTGGGAAGAGGGAGGAGAAGCACCCAGAAGGGTCTGACCTAGTTCCAGTTACTGTTCAACTCCAGAACACATGGGTTGGGTAGGTAGGGATGAAGGGAAGGTGGAAGCAGGGATCTGATCTCTTAGGAGAGGGAGCAGAGAATGTTACCTCTATGGCAGAGGCAGCTCATTAATTCAATCATATTTATTGAGTGCTTACTGTGTGCAGAGCACTTGCTTAGTGACAGGACTGTCACACACATTATGATGCCATACAACCTATCAGTCAATTACATTTATTGAGCACTTACCATACGCAGAGCACTATACTAAGCTCTTGGAAGAGTACAATGTAACAATAGGCAGACACATTCCCTACCCACAATGAGCTTATAGTCTATTCTAGTACCTTGTGTATAACTTAATGCACTCTGAAAAGATGACCTTTTAATGAACAAAGATCACCTGTATAGGGGGACCATCACTGGTACTAAAAAAAAAAACTGGACTATAGATGCAATGTGATGTCACACACATTATGATGTCATACAACCTAATAAGATGACATTATATAGCTGCCATTTTGGTGGACATCCACCAGATTCTAGCCAAATTTCCTGAAACCTTGATTTTTATTTATATTAATATTTGTCTCCCCATCTAGATTGTAAACTTGTTATGGGCAAGGAACTTGTCTACCAACTCTGTTGTATTGCATTCTCCCAAGACCTTAGTATAGTGCTCAGCACACAGCAAGCACTCAATAAATACCATTGATGATGATGATGATGAATCTAGAACATTTATCTGGGGTCTCCAGACCACCACCCCCGACTCCAGAGTCATTGTGTTCCCCTTCCCAAGTCATTAAGGCTCCGAGTCCATTTCCATAGCTGGAAAGAGGATCACACCAGCTGAAAAGCACTTGCCTCTTGTAGATCTACACACTAGCCAAACCATGATAAGGTTAATTGGGTTTTTTTGAACACTCAAAGTAACCTTTTGGCGCTTATGTACATATTACTTATGAACATGTACTTATGTACATATTCTGCTGCTTCTCCTAACTGTGTTTTAATGTCTATCTCCCCAACTAGATTGTAAAGTCTTTGATGGTAGAGATCTTGTCCACCATTCTATTGTATTGTACTCTCCCAAAGGCTTAGTTCAATGCTCTGTGTTATCAGAAAGTGTTCAATGAATATGACTGATTGATTTTGCATGGGTTGAAAATCCAAGGTCTGTCAAGCCACACCCAGTCCCCGTTTATATCCAGCTTGGCTGGATACTTGGCCCAGCTTAGCCAGGGACTGATTTTCTGGGTAGCTGAGGGACCTCTGTGATCCAAACCTGACTTTCAAGGGACTCTGTTACACAAGTCTAGAGTGGTTTCAGTTTGCTCCATCTTACACCTTGCTTAGCATGGTCTCTAGACTTGAAGTCTATCTCTAGACTGTAAGCATATTGTGGGCAGGGAAGATTTTGTTATATTGTTATATTGCACTCTCCAAAGCACTTAGTACAGTGCTCTGCACACAATAAGTGCTCAATAAATATGATTGACTGGCTGACTTTGTCATGAAACACAAACCCAGTCAGGCAGTGAGAGCTCTGGATCCCTGACTCAGTTGAATCACCTTGGATCTTCATGCCCCAATGCAGGACATACTGCTAGAATCCCAGCAATTTATATGCTTAAGAATCTCTCAGAAATACCACCAGATTGCAAGATCTTTGAGGGCAGTGATCATGTCTGCTAACTGTGTTGTCATCTCCCAAGCTCCTGGGACAAAGCTCTGCACATGGTAGGTGCCTAATAAATGCTGTTTATTGATTGACCCTCCTTCCTCCTCACACTGTTTCCTCCATTTGGTATTGTTAATTCAGTTTCATAGGGAAAGAAGTTGAGTCAGTGAAGGAAGTGGGTTATATAGTTTGTGGTGCATGATCTTTCTCATTCAAAGCAGCATGTCCTAGTGGATAGCTCACAGTTCTGGAGGTCAGAGGATCTGGGTTCTAATCTGAGGTCTGTCATTTGCCTGCTATGTGACCTTCTGCCAGTTACAACTTCTCTGTGCCTCAGTTTACTCATGTTCTAAAATGGGGGTTAAATACCTTTTCCCTCCTATTTAGACTGTGAGTCCCATGTGGAACAGAGATTGTTTCTGGGCTGACTGTCTTATGCATACACCTAGAGTGTGGGCATGTAGTGAGCACTTGGATGCTAACCTTCTCACCTAATGCTAACCGTCTTACTGTACCTCAATCTCATCTATATCACCAACGACCTCTCTCCCATATTCTACCTCTTGCCTGCAATGCCCTCTCTCCTCATATCAGACAGATAATTGCTCTCCCCCACTTCAAAACCTTATTGAAGGCACATCTCCAGGAGGCCTTCCCTGATTAAGCCCTCCTCTCCTCTTTTCCCATTCCCTTCTGCTCGTCTTCCTTGCTCCTTCACTCATCCTCCCTCACATCTCCACAGCACATATATATATATATATATATCTGTAATTTTTTAATCTATTTATTTATATTAATGTGTTTCCCCCTCTAGACCGTGAGCTTGCTGTAGGTAGGAATGTGCCTTTTTGTTATTATATTGTACTCTCCCAAGTGCTTAGTGCAGTGCTTTACAGACAGTAAGCACTCAGTAATACAACTCAATAAATGAATGAGCTTAACAAATACCACAATTACAATTCTTATTACTAGTAGTATTAGAAGAATTATTAGCAGTATCTCAAAAGGAGATCTCCTGCCTCCTCTCAAAATCTACCCCTTACACCTGCGCCTCCAACCCCTTATCATTGCACCTTATCAAAAAACTTGCCCACTTACTTTGTTCCTCCCTGACCTCCATCTTCCACGGTTCCCTTTCCAATGTCTTCTTCCCCACTTTTCTCAAAATGTTCCCTTATCCCCATGCTTATAAAAAAAGCATTCCTTGACCCCATGACTCCCTCCAATTATTGACCCATCTTACTCCTACTGTTCCTTTCCAAACTCCTTGTACAAGTTGTATATACCAGTTGCCTCCACTTCCTGTCCTTCAATTATATCCTCATACCCCTCCAATCTGGCTTCAACGTCCTTCACTCTGGCTCCACTACTCCACTTCCATCTCTAAATTAGTCATCAAACATCTCCTTCTTGCCAAATCCAACAGCTTCTGCTTGATCCTCATCATCCTCAACTTCTCAGCTGCCTTCTCCTGAGGTCTGTCCTTCTCCTTGGAACATTATCTAACCTTGGATTTACTGATACTGTCCTCTTCTGGGTCCCCTCCTATCTCTCTGGCTGCTCATTTTCAATTTCTTTTGCAGGGTCTTCCTCTGCCTCCCAAACTCAACTGTGGGTGTCCCTCAAGGTTCCGTTCTGGATCCCCTTCCATTCTCCATCTACACCCAATTCTTTGGAGAACTCATTTGCTCCCATGGCTTCAACTACCATCTCTACATGGATGATTTCCAAATCTACATCTTCAGTCCTGACAGCTTTCTTTCTCAGCACTCTCTCATTTCCTCCTGGCCTCAGGATATCTCTACTCAGATGTCCAGGCAATGCCTCAAACTTAACATATCCAAAACAGAACTCTTCCTCTTCTCACCCAAACCCGGGCCTTCTCGTGTCTTCCCATCACTATAGACAACCAACACCACTCTTCTCCTTTTCTCCAAGTCTCATAACCTTGGCATTATCCTCAACTGATTTCTCTCATTCAACCTGGACATTCAATCTGCCACCAAATCCTATCAATTTTACCTTAACAACATTACTAAAATCCACCCTTTCCTCTGCATCCAAACTGCTACTTTGCTGATCCACTTATCATATCCCATCTTGACTACTGCATCAGTTTCTTCACTGACTTCCCTGCCCCTTGTATATCCCCACTCCAGTCCTTACTTTATTCTGGTGCCTGGATCACTTTTCTAAAAAAATGGTTGTCTACATCTCTACATTCGTTACGAATCTCCAGTGGTTGCCCATCCATAACCAAAGAAATGCCTTACCATTGGTTTTAAACACTAAATCAGCTCAACGTTCCTACCTTACCTCATTAAATTCCTACTGCAATCCTCTCAGACTATGTTCCTCTAACTCCAACCTACTCACTCTGCCTTGGTCTTATCTGTACCTCTGCCAACCCCCTACCCACATCCTCCCTCTGACCTGGAACTCACTCCCTCTTCATACAGAACAGACCACCAAACTCATCGTCTTCAATGAAATCATATCACCTCTAAAAGTCTTTTCCTGACTAAATCCTCATTTCCCCTACTCCCTCTCTCTGTGTTGTCTAAGCATTTAGATCTGTATCCTTTAAGCCCCTGATATCAACCCATCTTCATCCCCACAGAACATTTGTACATATCCACGTGGCTTAGTGGAAAGCAGACAGGCTTGGGAGCCAGAGGTCGAGGTTCTAATCCTGGCTCCACTACTTGTCAGCTGTGTGACTTTGGCAAGTCACTTAACTTCTCTGTGCCTCAGTTGCCTCAGTTACCTCAGTTAAAATGGGGATTAAGACTGTGAGCCCCACATGGAACAACCTGAATACCTTGTATCTACCCCAGTGCTTAGAACAGTGCTTGGCACATAGTAAGTGCTTAACAAATACCATTATTATTAGTAGTAGTACTGTTATATCCATAAATTGTTGTAGTGTCTTTCCCCCTCTAGACTATAAGCTCCCTGTGGGCAGGCAACAACTCTGTACTTGCTGCGCAGTAAGTGCTCTGTACTTAGTGCAGTACCTGTACACAGCAGGTTCTCAATAAATACCATTGATCAGATGATTGATTATTAGTAGTGCAGAACTGGGAGTCAGGATACCTGGGTTCTAATTTTGACTCCACTGCTTGTCTGCTGTGCCACTATTCGCAAGTCAATCAATCTGCAGTATTTTTGAGTAACTATAGAGTGCAAGTTACTGTACTAATCCCTTGGGAGAGTACAGTAGAATTAGTAGACATGATCCCTGCCCTCACTGATTCAAGCGCTTAGTACAGTGCTCTGCACACAGTAAGAGCTCAATAAATGCGACTGAATGAATACCTGTTCATAAAATGCCGTGGGGCTGGATTGAGTATCAGAGCATAGACCTAAGTGCAAAGTTGGTATAGACGGGAGGGAGAAGAGGGTGAGGAGATGAAGGGTTAATCAAAGAAGGCTTTTTGGTGGAGTTTTAATTTTAGTAGGGCTTTGAAGATAGGGAAATTGGCTTATGGTGGGCAGAAAACTTGTCTACCTACTCTGTTATATTTTATTTTCCCAAACGTGTAGGACAGTACTCTGCACAAAATAAGCACTCAATTAATATGATTGAGTAATAAGTTGATATGTAGGATATGAAGGGGGAGGAGTTTCAAATAAGAGGAAGAACGTGAGCAAGGAGCCAAAGGCAAGAAGAGTCTGAGGCACAGTAAATAGATTGTCACATAACTTTTCTGTGTCCCAGCCTCTTCATCTGTAAAATGGGGATTAAATGTCTTTTATCTCTCTCTGCTTTAGACTGTGAGGTCCTTGTCGGTCAGGGACTATGCCTGATAATAATAATAATAATGACATTTATTAGGTGCTTACTATGTGGAAAGCACTGTACTAAGCAATGGGGTAGATACAAGGTGATCAGGTAGTCCCACAGGGGGCTCACGGTCTTAATCCCCATTTTACAGATGAGGTAACAGACCCAGAGAAGTGAAGTGACTTGCCCAAAGTCACACAGCTGATAATTGGCAGAGCCGGGATTAGAACCCATGACCTCTGACTTCCAAGCCACTGATCCAACTGATCAGTAAGACTTCCAAGACTTCCATTTACACGTAGTAAATGCTTAACATACACCACAAGTATCATTATTATTCAATGGACAGGTGTGACAAAAGCAGCCTCGCTAAGGTGCTATACATGATAGAGCCTTTGTCTTCAACTGCTGCTTCATTGGGGGGGAAATCAAATCAGCTTGTCTTCAGACGATTCTTGCCCTGGGCCACGAGGTTCTGAAGTTCAAGTGGTCAGGGTTTGGGCTGCCGAGCTTCTGAAGTATTTGTATTCTCCCCCCTCCCCCATTCACAGGTGGGAGAGATTTAATCAGAAGACTCCTGCTCGACCTCTGGCCCCAGGCCACGAGGTTTTAAAGCTCAAGTTAATAGGGCAGAGTGTAGGAAAGCAGTTTGTTTCTCCATCGGTAAAACTAGGATTATCATATTCTCTCCTTGCTGCTTGCTTTCTTTTCCGGACTGAAGCATGGGTTGTGCACTGTGTAAAAGAGAGGAACTGATATTAATTCAAGTAAGTGTTGAAAGAAAAAGGGTGGGGAGGGTGCTTTTCTGAAACTGTTGACTAGCGAACTGAGACAAAAGTGAAACAGACCAGGCCAGGAAGAGTTTGGGGGAGTGGGGTGGTGGTGGGGGCGAGACAATCCAGAGACATGATTCGCCTGGCAGAGTTTGGGAACATGAACACAATTTGGAATAAGAATGAGACTGTGATTAGCAAGAAAATCCAATTGAGATATCTAGAACAGCAATCTCAATTTGGAAATGAGGAAGAAGAAAGGAGATGGGAGGAAGGGTTTAAATTATGTAACTATAATGGCAGTGATGCTGTTCCTTTCTTGGTACTTTTTCAAAGATGGGAAGTAAAAGAGTCAGGAAAGAATGTTCAATCTAGGATAGGCATCCTGACCTACTTTACTAGAGTAATGCAGAATTCGTTTATTAATCATGTGCTTTAATTTTCATAGATTATACTTTTCCTGAATGGGGGGGAGGTGGGCTTTTGGAGTGTTTCTTCCTCATTAGTGTTTGTAGCCTTAACCTCTTTTCTAGCTCTGTTTTCACAAAGAAAACTCTGAATCCATTGAGTAATAGTACGCTCCCAAGTGCTTAGTAGTGTTCTGCATATGGTAAATGCTTAACAAATATCGTTGATTGATATTACATTGCATTATTGCTTACGTACTCAAATGAAAGGGACATAGGTAAATGGCTTGATTTTTTGACATGCCTCCCTTTGGGCATGGGATTGGGCTAACTGAAAATGTTATTGGATGACAAATAGTAACAATAAAATGGAGTTCCATTTGCAAGTTTCCATGGTAATGGAAGACAGGGCTTGCCTGAGAGTGATATTGCTACCAAATCCTCTGGAATCTATTGAAATATAATGTTGGGGGAAGTTACATATAGGTGCGTAATGCAAGGTCAGTGATTCAGGGAATTCTCTTCTTCCAGCTTGGCACCAGTATCCCCACACCAGTGGGTCAATGTTAATGGAGAGTGTCCTTTAAATTTATGGTTTAAGATTTTGATGTAACTCTATAGGTGTGGTTATTCTTCTAAGTATGTTAAATTCCAATAATCGAAGCATCTTGCTTCACCTGTCTGTCTGTCTCTCTCTCTCTCCCCCTCTCTCTCCCTCCCCCCGCCCCCCAGAGTCATCATGGCAAATTGTACACATGGTGAAAATTCTAAATGAATCAGGGGAAGTAGTAGTTTTCTCTGAACAGAATGCTTGAGGTCATTCTCTTTTTGCAAGGTATTTCATCACTTCCATTTTCAGGACTTGAGCAGGTACCAGCTTCAAAAAAATGCAGCAAGTGGATTCTTGCAGTGATTCTGTGCTAGCCTTTCATTTTTCAGATATGCCAATCCCTAAGACTGTGTATATAAAGTGTCAGAATTAAGTCATTTTTTGACCACTTAAAAGAGGTTTGGAGAGGATTTGCCTTGATGGTTTCCAGCATAGTGAGTATTAGAAAACTGATAATTTTTCTTCTCAAGTGAAGCTAATTCATTCCAATAAGATTCAGATGCTTCAACACTTCTTGTAAAAATAATAATAATAATAATAAAATGATTTAACCTTCTGACACTCCTCAATGAGTAGAGTCTCTTGGAAAGAAATTCATGTATTTCAGGGATTTACTTCCCAATATAGATTGTAGATCTGGCTAAAAAAGCCTCAAAAGGATCATTTGATATGGAATTTTGAGCGTGAGTTACTAATCTTGTTGGCTGCTGATGTTTAAAGCTCTTTCAAATGTATCAATCCTCACATTATTAAAAGTTAATCAAATGATGTAATTCCCTGTATTCCATGGCTGTGTGTGCATTAAATAGCAAATCAGAGCAGCATTTCCAAGAAATTATTCTAAAAGTCATCAGATTCAGTCAACCTCATACCTTATAAATTATCTTAAGCATTCCTAAGCCACTTAAATGCCCAGTGTTGTGCTTTGGTGATTATTCTAATACAGAAGGCTGCAATATTTACAAGATTTATAGACTGAGTTTGATTAAAACAATTTCCATCTCAAATGCTGCTTAGTTCCCCAAATAATCACTTATGCACTTGTTTGTGATAGTCAAACATCTAATATCATAAATTACCATGGCATGAAAGTGGTTTTCTGACAGAGCTATGTTAAATATTACTTTCATTCTCATGTCAGTTATAATAGATTCATCTCTGCCCAAATCTCTCGGGAGTTCTGTACATTATAACTCTAGGAGGGTGGGGAACAATCCCATTGTACTGAACACTGTCAGTCTAACCTATATTTTTCTAGCCACATCCCTTCTTTCAAGACAGAGATCTGAACTATGCATTGCATTGTAACTCCGGAAAGTAAAACAGTGCCAAAAGGCTCTTTTAAAAACCAGTATTATTAGCTGGGTTGCATTTTTGTATAAATTAGGTATCTAAAGGCCTTAGAGTTGAGCATTGCTAGGTTCTTATAGCATACACAAAAATTCAAAAAGTACATTCTCATTTATGTTTCTTTTTAATAGCTGTTTCACTGCTCCACATCCAAAAATGCCATTAATACCATGCCATTAATAAATGATTGGTAAAGTAGGCTGTAACATTTAGCAGCTCATAGATGATTTATTTTTGCCAGTGTAATTTACAAGTTTCCTTACCCGTTCCTCTGTCTCTTGGTATATGTATGTCTTTATAGATATTTATCTATACCCCCAAAAATTGGGGCTTCTGAGACTTTTTAAGTAATGATGATGATGTGTGGTATTTGTTAAACTCTTACTATGTCATTCATTCATTCAATCATATTTATTGAGCGCTTACTGTGTGCACAGCACTGTACTCTGTGCCAGGCACTGTACTGAGCAAAGGGGAGGATACAAGCAAATCAGGTTGGACACAGACCCTGTCCCTTGTGGGACTTAACAGTCTCAAGCCCCATTTTACAGATGAGATAACTGAGTCCTAGCAAAGTGAAGTGACTTGCCCAAGTTCACACAGCAGACCAGTGGCAGAGCTGGGATTAGAACCCATTACCTTCTGACTCCCAGGCCCGTGGTCTATCCAATAAGTGACAGTTTCTCAGATTTCTAGTTTTAAAAATATCATTATTTTCAAAATCTGATCATTGGGATTTTATTAACTGGATTTTTGCTTTCTGTCTAAAATATTACCTGACATTTTCTTTATTTCCTTGTCCTGTCTTATTTCTGAGAAAACAGATGTTTATAGAAAACAAGACTCTAATTTTGGGATCAGATTATTTTTGTTGGAATGTTCAAATTGTTGTGGGGATTCAGGGAATGTCAGATCCTGGAAGGACTTGACAATATTTATTGGCAAAATTCCATGATGTGGGGTAGTGTGTCTTATGTTTTTGTCACACTTGTTATGTGACTGAGGGTGACACAGCGAGTTAGGTGGTCTAGAAGTTTGTCTTGTGAAGCAGTTTGAGGGATGTTGTAAATTTTTCTGTAGCATGTCTTTTTTGTTTCTGTTGAATTATACTTTATAAATGAGGGAGCTTGCTCAACAGCACTTAGCCATGTTTCTTAGCTGAATGATGAAACTATTGGTTTCAATATCCTTCTCTCTTTACAATTAAACTGTTGATTTTAGGAGTGGGTAAAAAAGGTGGCTGACCAGGGCTTCTGATTTTGAAGAGGCCATTATTCATGTCTCTGCTTCTCCCTCTCCCTGTGACTGCCAGAATGCATTTACAACCCCCTCCCCCCACACCATTATTATTTTTACAATTGCTATTATTATGATATTAAGCCCTTACTATGTGTCTGATCACTTTCCTAATACAGTTAATCAGGTTGGACTTAGTCCCTGTCCCTCACATGTCTCACAATGTCAGCAAGGAGGAGGAACAGGCGTTTCATCCCCATTTTACAGCTAAGGTAACTGAGGCACAGAGAAGTTCTGAATTGCACAAGCTCACACAGCAAGCAATTGGCAGAGCAGGAATTAAAGCCCAGGTCCTCTGATTCCCATGCCTGTTGTCTTTTCACTAGGCCACTCTGCCTAAGGAAGGAAACCTCATGGAGAGCTCCCTGACCCATTCAGAACAAGTGTTTTGACCCCAAGGAACCCAGCAATTTTTATAACCCCAGGCTGGAGGGAATTGGAGAGAATTTGGGATCAGGAGAGGAGATGAAACAGAATCAAGAGTAGATTCAGTTAACCAGTAAGTACTTATTGAGCTCACTATTTGAAGAACGCTTGTACTAAGTATAAAACAGTACAAAAGAATGAGTAGGTGTGACCCTCAGAGTTTATACAATCTAGCAGAATTGTGTTGATGTGATAATTCCACTCCTTAAATCATCTCTGTTTTAGATATCACTTCAACTTTTTCTTAGTTCAACCAAGTAGGGGTGGTTTACAGAGTGGAACCAATGAAGAGGCTCCTCCTGAACCCCTTCTCTATCATTTTTCAACCAATCATTGAATGCAGGCTTTTCTGGAGTCCCCAGATTGCTAGCTTTAACTAGCCTTGACAAAAATAATGAAGATGTGAAGACAGAGCCACAGCCAGAATGGCTGGTGAGGACTTCCCCCAGTTAAAATTGGTGAGTTACATGTAGTGTTTTACGTATTAGAAAAGCTATTAATTGTGCACTGCTCCTATACCCATTTGAGTGTCAAATTCAACTAAACGGGGATTTCTCTTTTGCGTTTCACTGAGTTAATACCGCAAGGCATGAGATTAACACATCATCCCCAAAATTTAGGCAAAATTCTTTAATGTTCTTAGAAATGATCACAATATGTGCCCACCTTATGCCTTCATATTATTATTTTCACAGAGGATACCAGGGCATTTGCCAGACTTTGTGGTTTGAGGTCTTACTGATTTATTACTGTAAGGTAGGATCAAAGATTTGAACAGAGGCTGGTGCGACATGTGGAAGTGTCATTCCTGATTTATTGTAACCTTATTTCTTCCAAAGTGACCTATTGGTTTGGGGCTTTGAACTTGGCATTCCACGTTTTTTGTGATAGTGAAAGTTCCAAGATTTTTTTTGGTGGCGGGGGGCGGGGGTGGGGGGCATTGCACAGTCACCTTAATTAGAATTGTTCTGGATTACTGAGCAGTATTCTCAGTGTGCCTTGGAGAAATTCCTAACTGGAAGTACTTAGAAATCGGTTTCCCAACTTCTTTGAAAGACATCATTCCCAGAAATTTAATTTCAATAACTGATGTAAAAGAGGTATTTCAGTCACCATCACCAAAACCCTATTTCCTGTAGCAATCTTTTTTCCCACAAAATATTCACCTAATATTGTACATGCTATCCTTGCTGTACAGGCAAAGTCCATGACATAGTTTGTGACAGTTCATAGTTGTTGGACTCTCCAAATTTATTTTTCTGAACATAATTTTTACCTGGAGCAAACAGTATATTCAGTCCAGTCCAACCTGTCTGATTACTTAGCTTATTATGGAAATGCTTGCGGCAGAAACCTGGAGGAAAATGAAACCATATAGTTTTATCAAGAGGGTTTAGGTGTCCATGTTGATAAACAGGAGAAAAAGATTTTTGAGGACACGTGATGCTGGATAGATATAGTGGATCATTTTTAAAAAAATAGTTATGGTAGAGTAAAGGGTATTCCATTTGTTAGCCATGTATGTGCCATATCAGTGAGCTGAGCCATTCGCACTTTCTTCCCTGGTTCCCTTAAAAATCTGGTTTGACTTAATGTAGACATTATATCTGTGCACATAACCCTGTGCTGAGGCAGTCTTTGGCCCCTTGGGAGCTGCAGTCTTGGCCAATTCAGGTAGGAAATCCTGGGCTAAACACTTGACCAGAAACTCCTACTGGTAAATGTGAAGCAACCCTCTCCTAGCTACTGTGCTCTTGGCATCCTAGGAAGCCTGGGAGGTGATAGAGAAGCAGATTAAGAGATTAATCACCTGAAAGATTGAGGAGCAATATGGCTTTGTGGAAAGAGCATGGGCCTAGGTTCTAATTCTGACTCCTCCACTTGTCTGCTGTGTGACCTTGGGCAAGTCATTTTTTTTTTATAATGGTATTTAAGTGTTTCCCTGTGCTTGTTACCCCATCTGTAAAATGGGAATTAAGATTGTGAACTCTGTGGGACAGGGACTGTGTCCAACCTAATTATCTTGTATCTACCCCAATACAGTGCCTGGCACATAATAAGTATTTAAATACCCTTCTCGCCCCCCCCAAAAAGACCTCATCTGAAGGGGACAAGTGAGGTTGGAGGATCACTCCTTTACCTGTCCCCTCTTCCCCTTTTCCTGCCCCAGAAACCCTTGGATGAAATAATAATAATAATGGCATTTGTTAAGCGCTTACTATGTGCAAAGCACTGTTCTAAGCACTGGGAGAGATACAAGGTGATCAGGTTTTCCATGTGGGGCTCACAGTCTTAATCCCCATTTTACAGATGAGGTAACAGGCTCAGAGAAGTTGTGACTTGCCCAAGGTCACACAGCAGACATGCGGTGGAGCTGGGATTAGAACCCATGACCTCTGACTCCCAAGTCTGGTCTCTTTCCACTGAGCCATGCTGCTTCTCCAAGAAAGAGAGACTCTCATGGTGGGGTCAGTATGGAGGAGTCAAACTGGATGTAGCACACCCCCTGTGGCCTCAAATATCAGTGGCTCTGGTGACCTCTGAGAACAGGCATGATGTGGATTAGGAAAAGCTCCTCTCTGCCCATATTCTCAGAATCCCAGCCCAGGAGACATCTATCCCCATGACTCACACTTGGCTCACACCTGCCCCAGTCTCGTTTACTGTCAGAAATTGCAGTTTGTGGCTGAAGAACAGAATCTTTTGTGGCACTCAAAAGCAACATAAACATCTTGATAACATAGAACCTACTTCCTACTCATCTCTTGAGGGTAGATGACCTTTGGCAAGTCACTTCTCTTCTCTGGGGCTCAGTTACTCATCTGTAAAATGAGGATTGAGACTGGGAGCCCCACATGGGACAGGGACTGTGTCCAACGCGATTTGCTTGTACTCACTGCAGTGCTTAGTGCAGTGCCCGGTACATAGTAAGCACTTAATAAATACCATACTTATCATTATTATTATATTATCCCTGACATCAAGGAGCTCACAGTCTAATGATGCTCTTAGTAGGCATTGTAAGATTGATGTTTGTAAAATATTGAGGCCATTGAATGAAGATGCCCTATGGAAGGATGGTGTAGAATTCTTAAAGAATCCTCCATTCTGAATAACCTCTCACTTAATGCTTATCTGCATTTCAAATTAGGTATCCCCAGAAATCCTAGATCACTGTTCCTTCTGGAGAATCAAATTCTGTTATTCTCTGCGTGTTTTTCTCTGGAATTATATCTCTGCCCTCATTGACAAGCAGAAATGTCAGCGCATGACTGCCAAAGCCATCCTTGTTTGGATTCAATTCAGATACTCCTCTGAATGAGAGGGCTTCCAGCAGACCCCTGCTGTGATGGTCGGGTTAAAAGGCTAGTTCTTTTCCTCCATTTTTTGACCCAAGCAACGTTAACATCATTTCCTCAATCATATTTATTGAGCTTTTACTGTGAGCAGAGTACTGTAAGTGCTTGGGAGAGTAAAATGCGACAGTAGACTTGTTCCCTGCACATAACTAGCTCACTGTCTAGAATGGGAGACAGATATTAATATAAACACATTACAGTGCTGTGGGACTGAGGTTGGGTGACTATCAAGTCCTTGAAGAGTACAAATTCAAGTGTAAGGGCAACACAGAGGGGAGGCCGAGTACAAGAGGGCTTTATTGGGAAAGGCCTCTTGGATTAGATGTGATTTTTATTTTTAAGAAGCAGCATGGTCTAGTGGAAAGAGCACATACCCAGAAGTCAGAAGGACCTGGGTTCTAATCCCAGCTCTGCCTCTTGTCTGCTCTGTGACCTTGGGCAAGTCACTTTACTTGTCTGTGCCTGTTACCTCACCTGTAAAATGGGGATTAAGGCTGTGAGGCCCATGTGGGACATGGACTGTGTCCAACCTGATTAACTTGTATGTACCCCATCATTTAGTACAGTCCCTGCCACATTGTAAGCAGTTAATACAATATAAAAATAATAAACCTTTGAAGGTGGAGAAAAAGGTATTATGTTGTATGTTGTATGTGGAGGAAGTTCCAGGTAGGAGAGATGTGGAAAGGAGTCGGTAGCAAGATAGATGAGATCAAAACACAGGGAACAAGCTTGCACTAAAGGAGTGAAGTGTGTAGATTAGGCTGTAGTAGGAAATCAATGAGGTAAATTAGGAGGGGGTGAGCTGACTGAGTGCTTTAAAACTAGGGATAAGAAGTTTCTGAAAGGTAGCCTGACCTGAATAAAGGTCAGAGAAGTGCTTTTTCAGTTACTCCGATTAATTTTCTTAGAGCCAGAACCATTCATTCATTTGCTTGTATTTATTGAATGCTTACTGATGGCGGTGGTTGTTCCGGATGGCCACCAAGTCGCCAGGCGACTAAAGAATTAGTCAGACAGCATGTGACTGCCAAAAGTTTTAATAAAGTTTTATTGGTAAGGCCGAAGACCGAATAGGGGGTAACGCACCCGGTGGGCTCATTTCCTTAAGGAAAAAGGCCCCGAGTGCCCGATACAATGGGCTTATATACTGCTGTTGCTTATCACAGTGATTGGTAGATTTGAAAACAGTGGGGACTGGACTGGTGCAGATTTGGTACAGAGCTGGGCGGAGTCTACCTACTTATTTGGTTTGGTTCCTGGACCCAGCCAGTGGGCTGCAGGGTCTAAAGCCCATACCAGATATGGCAACAGAACCGTGTACATTCAAACAATATCTGCAACCTTTCCATGGTGTTTGAGGGGGCCCCCATCACTTACCATGTGCAGAGCACTGTACTAAGTGCTTGGGAAAGTACAATTCAACAATAGTGAAATTCTCAGCTCATATAATGAACTCACAGTCTAGAGTGGGGGAGACAGACATCAGTACAAATAAAATTAAAGATATAATAATAATGATGGCATTTAAGTGCTTACTATGTGCCCAACACTGTTCTAAGTGCTGGGGAGGTTACAAGGTGTTCAGGTTGTCCCAGGCAGGGCTCACAGTCTTCATCCCTATTTTACAGATGAGGGAACTGGGGCACAGAGAAGTTAAGTGACTTGCCCAAGGTCACACAGCTGACAATTGGCAGAGCTGGGATTTGAATCCATGACCTCTGACTCCCAAGCCCATGCTTTTTCCATTGAGCCATGCTGCTTCTGCAAGATAGACAAAGATATGTACAGAAGTGCTTTGGAGTTGGGAGGGGAGAAGAGCAAAGGGATAAATAAAATTACAGATATGTGCATAAGTGCTTTGGGGCTGGGAGGGGGAGAAAAACAAAGGGACCAAGTCAGGGTGATGCTGAAGGGAGTGGGAGATAAAGAAAAGTGGGGCTTAGTCTGGGAAGGCCTTTTGGAGGAAATGTGCCTTCAGTAACCCTTTGAAGTGGGGGAGAGTGGTTGTCCATCAGATTAGAGGAGGGAGGGCATTCCAGCATGGTTTAGTGGAAAAAGCCCGGGCTTGGGTGTCAGAGGTTGTGAGTTCTAATCCCGGCTCTGCCACTTAGTTGTGTGACCTTGGGCAAGTCACTTAACTTCTCTGGGCCTCAGTTCCCTCAACTGGAAAATAGGGATTAAGACTGTGAGCCCCACGTGGGTCAACCTGATTACCTTGTATCTACCCCAGTGCTTAGAACGGTGCTTGGCACATAGTAAGCACTTAACAAATACCATTATCTTCTAGACTGTGAAAACATTGTTGGACAGGGACCATCCTATCCCGTCTGGACTACTGCATCAGCCTTCTCTCTGATCTCCCATCCTCGTGTCTCTCTCCACTTCAATCCTTACTTCATGCTGCTGCCCAGATTATCTTTGTCCAGAAACGCTCTGGGCATATTACTCCCCTCCTCAAAAATCTCCAGTGGCTACCAATCAATCTGCGCATCAGGCAGAAACTCCTCACCCTGGGCTTCAAGGCTCTCCATCACCTCGCCCCCTCCTACCTCACCTCCCTTCTCTCCTTCTACAGCCCAGCCCGCACCTTCCGCTCCTCTGCCGCTAATCTCCTCACCGTACCTCATTCTCGCCTGTCCCGCCATCGACCCCCGGCCCACGTCATCCCCCGAGCCTGGAATGCCCTCCCTCTGCCCATCCGCCAAGCTAGCTCTCTTCCTCCCTTCAAGGCCCTACTGAGAGCTCACCTCCTCCAGGAGGCCTTCCCAGACTGAGCCCCTTCCCTCCTCTCCCCCTCGTCCCCCCTCCATCCCCCATCTTACCTCCTTCCCTTCCCCACAGCACCTGTATATATGTATATATGTTTGTACATATTTATTACTCTATTTATTTATTTTACTTGTACATATCTATTCTATTTATTTTATTTTGTTAGTATGTTTGGTTTTGTTCTCTGTCTCCCCCTTTTAGACTGTGAGCCCACTGTTGGGTAGGGACTGTCTCTATATGTTGCCAACTTGTACTTCCCAAGCGCTTAGTACAGTGCTCTGCACATAGCGCTCAATAAATACGATTGATGATGATGATGATCTCTGAATATTACCGATTTGTACTTCCCAAGCACTTAATACAGTTCTCTGCACACAGTAAGCGCTCAATAAATACAATTTAATGAATGAAAGACATGGGCTAGTGGTCATCTGTGAGACAGATTAGATCATGACACAGAGAGAAGGTTAGCACTAGAGGAGCAAAGTGCACAGAGAAGCAGCGTGGCTCAGTGGCAAGAGCATGGGCTTTGGAGTCAGAGGTCATGGGTTCAAACCCCAGCTCCGCCAATTGTCAGCTGTGTGACTTTGGACAAGTCACTTAACTTCTCTGGGTCTGTTACCTCATCTGTAAAATGGGGATTAAGACTGTGAGCCCCCCATGGGACAACCTGATCACCTTGTATCCTCCCCAGTGCTTAGAACAGTGCTTTGCACATAGTAAGCGCTTAATAAATGCCATTATTATTGTTATTATTATGAGGAAGAGACACTTTTCGTGTCTCTACTAGAGTTCTCCAAGCTTTTCTCTGGGGGAAACTCAGAGAGAGAGATCCCTACTGGATATTTCCATTCTGCCATAAATTCCCTGAGAGATTTTTTTCAAAGGTTACTCAAAGCAGCCCCAGTTTCATCTCCATCATTTGCTCACTTACTTCCCTGAAAGCTTTAGTAATGCTAAAACTCTTTTATCCCTCTCAATGACCATGTGCTGTAAATGCTTCATGTGAAACAGCATTGCACTAAAGAAAGCTGGAGAAAACAAGGAGTTGATTACCAGAGCTGTCATTCTCCCAGATCTGGGTCAGCTGAGGAATCAAATCACCGGGCAGACTGGGAGCTTCAAAACCACTACAAAACTAGGTAAATTAGGAATGAAGCTCTGTGGCTGTACTAGGAAAAGGGTAGTTTTAAGTCTTTCTTTTTTTTTTCTAACATGGTTGTAAAAACTAGCCAATTGCATAATGGATATTGACTGTCAACTAGGCCTTGTGGTAACTCAGATGTGGAAACAAATGTTTTCCACTAATTACCTGGATCCAGTCCCTAATTTTTGAATCATCACAAAAGTAAACTTATAACCAGATACACCCAAATATTTCTCACCTTTCACCTTTTCATTACAAAGAAGTACTAAATGGCCACTCTGTTCCACTTTAGCAGGTGCCTGTAATTTTTGGAGAATTTTCAAAAAGGCAGTCCTATTAGTAGAGTGGAAATAAAACAAAGGTAATAAACATGCTTATATGAAGCACTGAGTCGAAGTAGCTCATGGCTTTGTGGATAGAACATGGGCCTGGGAGTCACTCTGTCACTTGGCTGTGTGACCCTGGGCAAATCACTTTACTTCTCTGAGCCTGAGTTACTTCATTTGTAAACTGGGGATTAATAAATAATAATGTTAAATGCTTACTGTGGGCCAGGCACTACAGTAAGCACTGTGGTGAGTACAAGCAAATCAAGTTGGATGCAGCCTCTGTCCCATGTGGGACTCATAGTCTCAGTCCCCATTTTACAGATGAGGTAACAGGCACAGATAAGTGAAGTGACTTGCTCAAAGTAATACAGCAGAGAAGTGGTGGAGCTGGGATTAGAACCCATGACCTCCTAACTCCCAGGCCTGTGCTTTATCCAGTGTGAGCCCCATGTGGGACAGGGTCTGTGTCCAACCCAATTAAGTTCTATCTACCCCAGCATTTAGAACAGTCTTTGGCATATGTGCTTTAAGCACTTATTTTAATTATTATTAAAGACATAATTTAATGACTCCTTTCACTTTGCAGGACCTTTATTCAGGGATGTTAAATTCCCATTTTGATTCATCCTAAACAATTCCTCATCTTACTTGCAGGGTTTTTTGTATTTTTTTTTTACTGCCAATGTCTGTCTCCCCTTATTAGACTGTTAGATCCCTGAGATCATGTTTGCCAACTCGTGCTACAGTGCTCTGCACTCATTAAGTGGTCAAGTACCATTGACTGAGGTTTGCTCAGGAAAGTCACTTCTTAGCTCTTGTGCTATTTCTCCATTTGCAATTCAAAGAACCAGTGGTTCATGAACTCTTACTGGCCCACAAACCCATCTCCACTGTAACTAGTGGATACAGGTAACATCACCTGCTGAGCCCCTTCATTCTGGTACATCTCTTTTCCACTATTGTTCTACTGGGTTTCCATTCATTTCCCTCTGTTGGAGAGCTTGTCATCTTTCCAACCCATCTCATTCTTTATGGCATTTATTAAGCACTTACTATGTGCAAAGCACTGTTCCAAGCGCTGGGGAGGTTACAAGGTGATCAGGTTGTCCCACGGGGGGCTCACAGTCTTAATCCCCATTTTACAGATAAGGTAACAGAGGCACAGAGAAGTTAAGTGACTTGCCCAAAGTCACACAGCTGACAATTGGCGGAGCCAGGATTTGAGCCCATGACCTCTGACTCCAAAGCCCGTGCTCTTTCCACTGAGTCACAGTGCTTCTGATTTTAAATTTCCTAGCTCGTTGGGGGCTGGGAATGTGTCTACCAATTGTTGTACTTTGCCAAGCAATTAGTACAATACTCTGCATACAGTAAGCGTTCAATAAATATGACTGATTCATACGTATGATTTCTCTTTTCTCAGCATTCTAACACTCCCCAACTCGCTATAATTTGTAGATTTTGGTATTGTACTTTCAGTCTCTTCAAGAACATTAATAAAGATGATTAAGGAAAATTTGGACCCATCCCTTAGAAGAAACACTTCTGAATGACACCACAAGAACCCTTTGTATCATTTATTATTTGTTTCTACTTCTTGTTGTGGTATCCATTAAGTGCTCACTATGTGCCAAGCACTGGAGTAGATGCAAATATAGGTTAGCTACAGTTTCACACATTTCTCAGTAGCTATGTTCAATGGACTTATCCTCACAATTCTGCAAAGTACTTGTATCTGACTTACTAAAACTGGAATATGGAATTCACTTTGTTTCCTTTTTTGTTCCTGACTTTTATAATTCAATCAACATGAACCAACAGGGTGGTATGGCTGATTCTGGTTTTTAGGAAACCTATTGTTGACTTGGATTATCTTCTAAGTGGAATCAACACTATATGAGGAAACACCACTCACCTTGACATTTTACCTATTAAAAATCTATTCTTGGAGACAGGTTTGTGCTGAGGAAGAGGAGTGGCATTGGAGTTCATACAGCTTAGTATGTTGGAGAGAAGTAGTTGGCTAGTGCTAGGAGCATCAGGAACAAAGTTATAGGGAAAGTGCATTTTTGTGAAAGAGAATGCTCCCTTAGCTGCTATTTACCTTAATGCTTACAGTTTAAATATGAGGGAGTAGGATTTAATTCCTATTCTACCGATGAAGTAACTGAGGCACAGAGAGGTTAAGTGGTCATATCCAAAGCAATACAGTAGACTAGTGATAGAGCCAGAATTGGAACTCAGATCAGCTGACACCTGGATCCATGCTCTTTCCACTAGGCCATACTATTTCTCATGGGCTATTCCATGGTTTTGAGTAAAGGACTAATTTTTTTTTTAAAGGGGTTTCCGTTTTTCCAGTTAGGTGCAGCCCTCATTTGTTTATTGTCCTTGTGTTTGGTTTATTTAAGAGAAGGACTTACAAGTTGTGTTTAATCTTTGTCACCAGCTTTATGTTGCTAATCAAGTATTAGAAGTATAAGCCTCATGTTTAATTTGTGAAGTAATGACCTTCCTCTAAATAAGATGAAAACTCAGCCCCGGGAGAAGATACATAACTTTGTATTGAGGTTGCAAACCTGTATATCAGAAACTTTGTGTCCCAAGAGAATTTCTGTAAGAAAAAAGGGCAGTACAGTATTATGTTTTCCACAATGAGAGTTTTAAGTCCACGTGTTTCCCACTCTAAATGTTGAGACTCAGACATGAGTAAAGGTGGTAAATCTGGGGTACCCTTAGTGGAACTGTTTGTGTGGGTCATATTTGGTGATCTTGGGAGCAATATTTTGAGCCTCTTGCCAGCAATTTCAAGGGGATCCACGTGAAGTCAGACATCCAATTTGCCTAGTGATCCAGCCCTTGAGGAAAGAGGGGCTAAAACAGCAAAATTAGGGAGTCCCAAGCTCACATATGGGCAATCATGAAAAACAATTATCAAAACTTTCTTGCAGTATGTAGAGTTCCCTGAAGTGTCTGAATAATGTTTTTTGCTACTGAAACTGGTACTTAATTAAAGATTCTGATAAATCTAGGAGTTACCTGATCCCAGTGAAATCACACTGGAGAATATGCTATGTGACTAACAGTGTGGTCTCAGGGAAGTGAATAACTTTATCTCAGTTCTGTTATCAGTAGAATGGAATAATAGTACTACCTCTTGCTTCTCAAAGTTGTTGGGAGGATTAGCAAGAGAATATGAATGAAAATAGTTTTAAGCATGTTGGAGAGAAGGGACTCCAAAATATCATGATGAAAAATTTGTATTCCATTAATCTGGTGATTACCTGTAACTATATGGCTATTAGTCAAATATGTCCTACACCTCATTATCCAAGAGCTCAAGGGAATCTGTAAACATTTTTTGACTGTTCATGTGTAATGTTGCTGAAGTTGCTGTCATCAGTCAATCATTTAGTGAACACTTACTGTGTGCTGAGCACTACACTAAGCACTTGGGAGAGTACAATATAACAAACACATTTCCTGCCTGCCACAAGGTTAGGTGAGGAAGCCAGAGACCTGATTTCAATAATGCTGAGCACAGCTGGGGCAATTGAGACATCCCAACCCTAGAAAAGACCAATCAACACAGAAAATTAGAAAAAAAACAATAGGGGAAAACCAAGGGTTTGAGCTGCATGAGACTTAACACCTGAATTGCAACTGCCACATCTCATGTTCCTTCTATAAATCACACTCACTGTCACTCAAAGGCAACACATTTTCAGACATTTTCCCCAACTGAAACCCATTAGGACATGGATGGAAGCAAAGAGCCTGAAGGTAAAGAGCTCGGTCATAACTAGAATGTAACCTGGGTCTCCCCAGGCTTCAGGGAGACTTCAATGTGCAAAGCACCTAAGAAGCATGGTAGACAGATCAGTTGCTATAGATACTATACGAGAAGCAGCGTGGCTCAGTGGAGAAGAGCATAGGCTTTGGAGTCAGAGGTCATGGGTTCAAATACCGGCTCCACCAATTGTCAGCTGTGTGACTTTGGGTAAGTCACTTCACTTCTCTGTGCCTGTTACCTCATCTGTAAAATTGGGATTAAGACTGTGAGCCCCCCCTGTGGGACACCCATATCACCTCGTAACCTCCCCAGTGCTTAGAACATAGAACTATATGCTTTGCATATAGTAAGTGCTTAATAAATGCCATTATTATTATAGAAAGACCATGGAAATTTTCATCCTGCCCCAATCCAAGGGGTTTCTAAAGGGAGAACCAAAACTGTGTTTAAGGAACCCTGATCAGAAACCCACAATGCTCTACGCTATGTTGGTACATGGTACTACTGGCTCATTTGAGAGTCAGGAAGCAGCATGGTTTCATGGTTAAAACACTGGCTGCTATGTGACCTTGGGCAAGTTACTTAACTTCTCTGTGCCTCAGATACCTCATCTGTTAAATGGAGATTAAGATTGTGAGCCTCAGGTGGGACAAGAATTGTGTTCAACCTGATTACCTGGTATCTACCCCAGTGCTTAGAACTGACCTGTCACATAGTAAGTGCTTAATAAGCATATATAAAAAATGATCTCATATTTTCACTTGAGAGGCAGGGCTGAAATCAAGGATCATTGACAATTATTCCTGTTCTCCCATGACAGCTCTGCACAGAATGGGAGAAGCAATGATGATAGCAGAAACAGCTTGATGAGGTTCTCCTAAATGGTGCCTCCATAACACAGGCTGTGACCTGATAGCTCATCAAAGCACTGTTGAAGAATAGCTTTCAGTGCACTATTTTCCCATACTCCCCTCCTTGACCATGTCAGCCAGTAGCATGCACAACTGGGAGGTGGTTGCGGTTGCCTTTTCTGTTAAGACCAGGGGAATTTCTTAGAAGTTAGACTTGCCAAATTACTAACAAGTTGCTTTTTTATATTTCCAGTGGTGGTCATTCATCCATTCAATGATATTTATTGAGTGCTTACTGTGTGAAGAGCACTGTATTAAGCGCATGGGAAGTACAAGTCAGCAATTTAGAGACGGTCCCTACCCAAGTCAGAAAGGAGATGAGAAATATGTAAGCTCATTGCTAGCAAGGCAAGGCTACCAACTCTGTTGCATTGTACTCTCCCAAGCACTTAATACAGTGCTCTGTAGAGTAGGTGCTCAGTAAATATAACTGATTGATTTCAGGGGCATGGGTGATGTATTACCCTTGCCAGCCTGACCAATAGTCTCCTTCTTTTTTTCTTTTGTGGTATTTAAGTTCTTACAATGTGCCAGGCACTGTATAAGTGCTGGTGAAGATACAAGCTAGTAATTTTGGACACAATCCCTGTCATGCATGGGGCTCACAGTCTTAATCCCCATTTTACAGATGGAGTAACTGAAACACACAAAAAAGTGAACTGACTTGCCCAAGATCACACAGCAGACAAGTAGTAGAGCTGGGTTTAGAACCCAGGTCCTTCTGACTCCCAGGCCTGTGCTCTATCCACTAGACACCACTGTCCCTTCTAGACTGTGAGCCCGTTGTGGGCAGAGATGATCTCTCTTTGTTGCTGATTTTACTTTCCAAGCAATTAGTACAGTGCTCTGCACACAGTAAGTGCTCAATAATTATGACTGAATGAAAGAATGTTCCATTTTCACTATTCTTTGACTTTACCAATGCATCTTTTGGATATTTCAAATAATCTAACATTGGCCTATATAACTCAATCAAACATACTTAGCCTCTGTACCCAGTAGACACTCCATAAACTTTCTGCTCTCAAGGGTAGTACTCTCTAGTGGACACAATCCATAAACTCCATAAACTTTCTGCTCTCCAGGGTAGTGTACTCTAGTGGCGAGGACAAACTCTAAATTACTCTTCAGCTGGTGAAATGAAGATATGTACATGAGGTAGACATTAGGTCAGAGGGTATGTAAGATGTGTACACTGGTGTTTAGGTGGTACTGATGTGGAGGTTCAAGGGGATGTAACCTGAGGAGAGTAGAGACAAATTGAGACTGGTATAGTCTTTGTTCTCCAAGGGCAGAGAGTTGGGAGTTCTTTGGAAGTTGTGGTCTTCTAGAATTAAGGCCACATGTTGTAACAGGAAGCAGCATGACCTAGTGGAAGAGTTAGGGCCTGGGAGTCAGTGGACCTCGTTTCTTATCCAGGCTCTGCCGCTTGCCTGTTCTGTACCTTGGGCAAGTCACTTTGCTTCTCTGTTCCTGTTACCTCACCTGTAAAATGGGGATTAAGATTGTGAGCCCAATGTGGGACATGGATTGTGTCCAACCTGAATAACTTGTATCTACCCTAGTGCTTAGTACAGTGCCTGGTACATAGTAAGTGCCTAATAAATTCCATTTAAAAAACAAACAAAAAAAAACAGATCCTATTCATTCATTGATTCATTTATTGAGCACTTACTGTGTGCAGAGCACTGTACTAAGCACTTGGGAAGTACAAGTCGGCAACATATAGAGATGGTCCCTACCCAATGACAGGCTCACAGTCTAGAAGGGGGAGACAGACAACAAAACAAAACATGTAGACAGGTGTCAAATCATCAGAACAAATAGAATTAAAGCTATATGCATGTCATTACCAAAATAAATAGAATAGTAAATATGTACAAGTAGAGTAGTAAATCTGTACAAAAATATATAAGTGCTGTGGGGAGGGGAAGGAGGGGTAGCGCGGGGGGATGGGGAGGAGGAGAGGAAAAAGGGGGCTCAGTCTGGGAAGGCCTCCTGAAGGAGGTGAGCTCTCAGTAGGGCTTTGAAGGGAGGAAGAGAGCTAGCTTGGCGGATGTGTGGAGGGAGGGCATTCCAGGCCAGGGGAAGGACATGGGACAGGCAAGAATGAGGCACAGTGACGAGGTTAGCAGCAGAGGAACGGAGGGTGCGGGCTGGGCTGTAGAAGGAGAGAAGGGAGGCGAGGTGATGGAGAGCTTTGAAGCCGAGAGTGAGGAGTTTTTGCATGATTCATACATTGACAGGCATTCATTCTATCCTATCCATTCCTTTTTCAAAATTAATGGCATCCTTTGCATGAGCTAAACCACCAGTAGAGGTGCTTGAAGCGTCACTCCCCTCATATCTCCCCTCTCCTCAGATCCCTCCAAGAGCTTCCCATTTCCTTACTCATGAAGCCAAACCCCTCCTGCTTACCTAAATAACTCTCTATGAATTCTTCCATCATTGGACGCTTTTACTCACTACCTTTCTGAGCTTGCTGTCTTCATTCCTCTTAAGCCAATCTTTGAAGCAGCATGACTAAGCATGTTTCACAGAAGCAGCATGGCTCAGTGGAAAGAGCACAGGCTTTGGAGTCAGGGGTCATGGGTTCTAATCCTGACTCTGCCACTTGTGTGCTGTGTGACTTTGGGCAAGTCACTTAACTTCTCTGTGCCTGTTACCTCATCTGTAAAATGGGGATTAAGACTATGAGCCCCAGCTGGGACAACCTGATTACCTTGTATCTACCCCCGTGCTTAGAACAGTGATTGCCACATAGTAAGCACTTAACAAATACCATCATTATTATTACTTAGCTCTGAGTTCTCCTGTCTCTATCCCTCCACCCATTTTCTTCCACTTACCTGGAATCACCTCCATGACCTAATTCAACAGACCACATCACTCTCCGCTTTGAAACCGCTCCTAAAATTCCAACTCCCTAAATCCAAGTTCTATCAACCCACTAGCCACATGTGTTCCTTATTTATGCCTTCCCTCAGCATTTCTGCACATGCATGATTGTATAGTCCATTTGTTCTGATTTGCCTACTTGTAAATATTTCTATACCTGCTTCCACATTAGTGTGTAATCTTCTTGTGGGCAGAGAATGTGTTTCATGCTTTTTTTATGTTCCCAAGCTCTTTGGGTATTCAAATCCATTTACTAGTTATGTGACTCTTACCTCTGAGCTCAAAGACTTATTGAAGGCAAGAGGCCTTCCCTGACTAGGCACTCATTTCCAGTTCTCCCACTCCCTTCTGTGTTGCCCTCATATTTGGATTTGCACCCTTTATTCACCCTTCCTTCAACCCCACAGCACTTATGTATGTATTCATAATTTATTCAATTTATTGTCTGCCACCCCTTTTACATGATTGACTGAATCAATAAATGGGATTGAATGAATGAACAGACTATGAATTCACTGTGGTCAGGGAACATGTCTACCAACTGTTAAACTGTGGTCTCCCAATCATTTAGTACATGTTCTGCACAGAGTAGGCACTCTATGATTCGTTACTACTTCTTTGCACTGGATGATCCTATTAATGTACCATTTACTAGTGACTGATTCCTTCTGGAGGTGCAATATGTCCCCTTTGTCACTGAGTAAACATCATGGTTAGAGAGCTCGCAGCTGAAGGTGTGGTCCAGGGGAATGAGCCCTGGACTGGGAGTCAGAAGACCTGTGTTCCAATCTTGGCTCTTGATGCTTGTGAAGTATATAACCTTGGGCAGATAGCTTAACTTCTCTGCTTCAGTGTCTAAATCTGTAAAATATGGATTAAATACCTGCTCTTTCTCCCTGAGCCCAATTTGATTTGATTTTAGCTACCACAGAACTTAGCACAACTTGCAGCAAATCAGCCCCATGTGGGACCGGGACTGTGTCTGATATGACTGCTCCAGTGCTTATAATGGTGCTTGACACATAGTAAGCACTTAGCAAATAACTTAAAAGTAAGTTCTAAACAAATATTGTTGTTACTATTATTAGTTTCATGAGGCCGTCCTGGCTCCTACCTTCCAGTCCCCTTTGGACTCATGTCCAAGGCAGTCACACCTCTGAATTCTACAGACAGGAGCAGGCTTTCTGCCTAGTCTCTTTGAGGCTAGGTGATCTGTCCCATCTCCACCCCTATAAAATGAGTAATTTTTTTAGAACTAGTTGAGCCAATCATATAGTTGGCATTAAATCACTTCGTACATCATGTGTAATTTCTGGAAAGCCATATAAAGGGTTTGTCAGGAGTTTTGCTCACCAACTTTTGATGTTTTACCAATACTGGCTGCTTTGGCTTTCTGGTAGGGCTGTGATAAGACAGTGAGGGAGGCAGAGATACAAATAGGAATGTTCAAGACCCCTGTCTGATCTGACTTGATTGCAAACGGATTCAGACCTGAGTCATGGGAAATAATAGTGATTAGGGATCCTTTGGTACATTGCACTGAGCAGCAATTAATCCCCCTATTAACTTTGTGGTAACAAAGTGTTCATTTGTCAGCTGGGGACTACGTGTGAGGAATTGATTATTTCAGTTTTCCCTTTGTTAATTGGGAAAGCTGTATTCACAAAGAAGTGATTTTTGAGATCGGAATGATTTGAGGCTTAACTTGGTGCTGAACTTCCATTTGCCTCATGCCCAACCATTTCCCCTTATATTTGGGAACCTCTTAAAGGCCTCAGCCTTTTTCTGTTGGAGGGTTTTCTCTTCACCTGAGTGAACACCAGTAAGATAGAAGTCAACACAGCTGTGGGGCTCTAAGAACTGCCTGAGAGAGAGCCTTTAGGTCCCAAATTGAAAGGAGATGTTTTGGCTTTGAGCCCAGGGGGATGATTCCATCTCCAGGAAAAAGAATTATGAAGCATAGAAGGTAGGTTTAGTTGCATTACTGGGCAGATCCACTCCATAGATTTGACAAAAGGTCACGGGAGAACTAGTCTCTTTGCACTTGAAGTAAAATATCCCAATTCAGTATTATACTGCTTGCAGCTGATGAATTTGCTGGCAAAAGGCAAACAGTGTAATCGTTAAGCTCAGGGGCTCATTTTTGATGGATTGGTGAGTGGAGTGAGTCGTACAAATTTTCTCCTATAGTTCCATCTCCAAAAGCCAATCCTTGGGGAGGATGAGAAAAATGAGTATATTTGGCGGGGGGGGTGGGAGGACACACACACAAAAACCTTTATAAAATATTGAAGAAGATTTAGTGTCACTGTGGGGCAGGGGATGGGAAGGAAAAGTCCTGTTGATCAGGAAAACAGTATGAAATCCAGGGAGAGCTCAGTTTCTAGAAATATTTCAATATAATTAAAAAATTCCTTGGATATGATCAGCTGACAGTTTCTGGTTTCATTCTTGGATGAAATAATTAGAGAAAAGGAATTCCTTCTAATTCTCTGGGTAGTATGACGGCACAAATCTGGATGGAAGTTATCTCAGTTATTCTTTGAACTCCCCAAATCCCCTGGTTTTTATGTCATTCTTTCAGAGGGTCCCTAAATAACTCCTTTTTAAAAAATTCTGGATCTGGTCATGGTTATTCTGTCCATCTGCCAAGGGGCACTAAAATTCATTGATTCTCCTAATATCCAGGGGAAATGGATGGAGATCCATTTCACAGATGAGGCCCAGAGGTGCTAAGTGATTTCACAGCAAATGTCTATGACTCATTGTCTGCTGCTAGAGCTGTGTGTGTCCTTCACATGTCACCATTATTTTAACCTTCAACATTTCCTAACATTTCCCTAAAACCCATAGAGAAGACTACACATATGGGTAGTTTGCCTTTGTGCTAAAAAAAAAAAAAAATCTACTACTCAGGGCCAGCACTCGTTGGTGAGGTAATGTGCTCTCTCCTCTCCAAGATGTGGGCTGAAAGTGGTCCAATAGTAGACAAATTGGGGTTCTTGCAACTGAGCTGACTGGGGTTCTCTACTGGGATGGTGGTGAAAAGGTCTTTGGATTTACAAGGTCTCCATTACCAAGCCCCCTCCTATGTCACCTCCCTTCTATCCTACAGCCCAGCCCACACACTCCGCCCCTCTGCCACTAACCTCTTCACTGTGCCTTGTTCTCGCCTGTCCTGCCGTTGACCCCTGGCCCACGTCCTCCTTCTGGCCTGGAATGCCCTCCCTCCGCACATCCGCCAAGCTAGCTCTCTTCCTCCTTTCAAAGCCCTACTAAGAGCTCACCTCCTCCAGGAGGCCTTCCCAGACTGAGCCCCCCATTTTTCCTCTGCTCTTCCTCCCCTCCCCATTGCCCTCCCTCCCTCTGCCCTTCACCCTTCCCCTCCCCATAGCACTTGTGTATATTTGTACACATTTATTACTCTATTTTATTAATGATGTGTACATATCTATAATTCTATTTATCTATTTTGATGAGATTGACACGTGTCTACTTGTTTTGTTGTCTGTCTTCCCCTTCTAGACTGGGAGCCTGTTTTTGGGTAGGGACTGTATCTGCTGCAGAACTGCTTTCCAAGTGCTTAGTACAGTGCTCTGCACACAGTAAGTGCTAAAATACAATTGAATGAATGAATGACTTCTGCAAGTTGTTGTTACATTGATTCATTCATTCAATTGTATTTATTGAGCGCTATGTGCAGAACACTGTACTAACCGCTTGGGAAGTACAAGTTGGCAACATACAGAGACAGTCCCTACCCAACAGTGGGCTCACAGTCTAGAAGGGGGAGACAGACAACAAAAGATATTAACAAAATAAAAGAAATAGAATAGTAAATATGTACAAGTAAAATAGAGTAATAAATCTGTAAAAACATATATACAGGTGCTGTGGGGAGGGGAAGGAGGTAGGGCAGAGGGGATGGGGAGGGGGAGAGGAAGGAGGGGGCTCAGTCTGGGAAGGCCTCCTGGAGGAGGCGAGCTCTCAGTAGGGCTTTGAAGGGAGGAAGAGAGCTAGCTTGGCGAATGTGCAGAGGGAGGACATTCCTGGTCAGGGGGAGGACGTGGGCCAGGGATCGACGACAGGACAGGTGAGAACGAGGCACAGTGAGGAGGTTAGCAGCAGAGGAGCGGAGGGTGTGGGCTGGGCTGTAGAAGGAAAGAAGGGAGGTGAGGTAGGAGGGGGAGAGGTGATGGAGAGACTTGAAGCCAAGAGTGAGGAGTTTTTGAATGACGCGTAGGTTGACTGGTAGCCACTGGAGATTTTTGAGGAGGGGAGTAACATGCCCAGAGCATTTCTGCACAAAAATGATCCAGGCAGCAGTGTAAAGTACAGATTGAAGTGGGGAGAAACAGGAGGATAGGAGATCAGAGAAGAGGCTAATGCAGTAATCAAGTCAGGATAGGATGAGAGATTGAACCAGCAGGGTAGAGGTTTGGATGGAGAGAAAAGGGTGGATCTTGGCTATGTTGCGGAGGTGAGACTGGCAGTTTTTGGTGATTGTTTGGATGTAAGAGGTGAACGAGAGAACAGAGTCGAGGATGACACCAAGGTTGCCGGCTTGTGAGACAGGAAGGATGGTAGTGCTGTCAACAGTGATGGGAAAGTCAGGGAGAGGGCAGGGTTTGGGAGGGAAGACAAGGAGTTCAGTCTTGGACATATTGAGTTTTAGATGGCAGGCAGACATCCAGATGGAGATGTCTTGAAGGCAGGAGGAGACACAAGCCTGAAGGGAGGGAGAGAGCAGGGGCAGAGACGTAGATTTGGGTGTCATCAGTGTAGAGATGACAGTTGAAGCTGTGGGAGCGAATGAGTTCACCAAGGAGTGAGTGTAGATAGAGTACAGAAGGGGACCAAGAACTGATCCTTGAGGAATCCCTACAGTAAGGGGATGGGAGGGGGAGGAGGAGCCTGCAAAAGAGACTGAGGATGAACGACCGGAGAGAAAAGAGGAGAACCAGGAGAGGATGGAGTCTGTGAAGCCAAGGTTGGATTGCATGTTGAGGAGAAGGGGGTGGTCCACAGTGTCGAAAGCAGCTGAGAGGTCGAGGAGGATTAGGATAGAGTATGAGCCGTTGGATTTGGCAAGCAGGAGGTCATTGGTGATCTTTGAAAGGGCAGTTTTGGTGGAATGTAGGGTACAGAAGCCAGATTGGAGGGGGTCAAGGAGAGAGTTGGCATTGAGGAATTCGAGACAGCGGATGTAGACAACTCGTTCAAGGAGTTTGGAAAGGAATGGTAGGAGGGAGATAGGGCGAGAACTAGAAGGGGACGTGGGGTCAAGAGGTGTTTTTCTTAGGATGAGAGAGACATGGGTATGTTTGAATGCAGAGGGGAACGAACCAGTGGAGAGTGAGCGGTTGAAGATGGAAGTTAAGGAGGGGAGCAGGGACAGGGTGAGAGATTTCATAAGATGAGAGGGAATGGGGTCAGAAGCAGAGGTGGCCAGAGTAGCACTTGAGAGGAGGGAGGAGATCTCATCTGAGGATACTGCTGGGAAGGATGGAAGAGTAGTGGAGAGTGTTGAGAGCCAGGGAGTTGGAGAAGGAGGAGGAATGACTTTGGGGAGCTCAGACCTGATGGAGTTAATTTTATTAATGAAGTAGGAGGCCAGATCATTGAGGGTGAGGGAAGGAGGAGGGGGAGGAACAGGGGGCCTGAGAAGGGAGTTAAATGTACAGGAGAGCTGATGGTGATGATGGGCATGGGGGTCAGTAAGGGAGGAGAGATAGTTTTGTCTGGCAGAGGAGAGGGCAGATTTAAAGTAGGAAAGGATAAACTTGAAGTGAACGAGGTTGGCTTGGTGTTTTAGTCTTTCACCAGCAGCGTTCAGCAGCTCGAGCATAAGAGCGAAGGAGGCAGACAGTGGCAGTGATCCAGGGCTGTAGGTTAGTGGTACGAGAGCATCGACGGGAAGGGGAGTGAGGGAGTCTAGCTGAGTAGAGAGGGTAGAGTTGAGAGCAGTAATCTGATCATCAAGATTGGGTAGAGAGGAAAGGGAGGCGAGGCTTCAAGGCCTTTCCCATCAAGGGCCTACTGAGAGCTCACCTCCTCCAGGAGGCCTTCCCAGACTGAGCCCCCTCCCTCCTCCCCCTCTCCATCCCCCCGCCTTACCTCCTTCCCTTCCTCACAGCACCTGTATACATGTATATATGTTTGTAAGTATTTATTACTCTATTTTACTTGTACATATTCTATTTTATTCTGTTAATATGATTTGTTTTGTTCTGTCTCTCCCTTCTAGACTGTGAGCCCACTGTTGGGTAGGGACCGTCTCTATATGTTGCCAACTTGTACTTCTCAAGCGCTTAGTACAGTGCTCTGCACACAGTAAGTGCTCAATAAATACGATTGAATGAATGAATGAGGTGGGGTGTGAGGCGCTCAGAAAGATGGATGGGCTTGAGAAAGAAGAGGTCTCTGTGAGGTAATAATATAGATTTACAGGGTTACATGTTATACTGTGTGAGTACAAAATGCTGGTTATGCACAAAGGGCTGAGTCTGCACACTATATGAAACAGGACAAGGATACAGTCTTTCTGAAGCTGGCCCTGGCTCCACTAATGGTGGAATTTACATTTAAAAAAACTTAAGAAAAAGGTACTAAATCTGCAACTGTTAGAGCTGAGTAAAGCCACTGAAAATACTTTTGTTGAACAGTGTTCACCACCACTTGTCTTCAGTGTGACCTTGGGCAAATCACTTAACTTTTCTGTCCCTCTGTTACCTCACCTGTAAAGTGGGGTTTGCCCCAGAGATTAGTACAGTGCCTAGCACAATGTAAGTGACTAACAGATACCATTAAAAATTATTAAATATATTTAATATTTAAATTTTTATTTAAATTTATCGTTAAATTCTCAAATTATTAAAGAAATGGTACATGCCCTTCAAGGCTCCAGTTTTATCATATGATCAATGGCAATTTGTACAAGCTTGCAGCTATATTATTTTATATTGAAAATCACAATCCTTAGCACAGACAAATAGGCAGTGTTCAGATTTGGATAATCACCTTTAAAAGACTTAATTCTGTTTGTTAGCCTAGGCATCCAAAGAAGTCTTTGGGAAGACCAAAGGGATAAAGCTGTTGGGAGATTAGTTTCTGTTGCATATGAAGTATGTTAACATGAAATTTACTAGTTTAAAATGTAATTGTCTTAAAAAAATACCTAGAGCCATTCAAAAAATATTGTCAAAATCTCCTTTGGGGGAAAGGTAAGAACAATTGTGTTGGGGTCCTCCACAAATTTAAGTAAGGAAGGGGAGATACACTAACCCTCTGACCATTTCACCATTCAGACACTTTCATAAAGGATGCAAAATAAAGTCTGTACGTGGGTAATGTCCCTGCTTTCCCCTTCAAGTGCACAGTCACAGAATGGTGGTGTTAGACCTCGAAAACGACCAAGAAAAGGGATTGTATACAACTGAGTTGGCTTGGAATGGAAAGCATGATATTTGAAAATATTGAATTTATTCTTGTTCTAAACAGTGTCTAAAAACATACTATGCAGTTTGGCTACTTCGGATTATTTTTTAAAGGTACTTGTTAAGCACTTTCTTTGTACCAGGCACTGTACTAAATGCTGAGGTAGGAAGAAGATAATCAGGTCAGATTATCATTAGTATCACAGTCTTTTTCCCACATTAGTCTCAAAGTCTGTCTGAGGGAGGAACACTTAATCCTCATTTTACATATGAGGTAACTGAGGCACCAAGGAGCTAAATAACTTGCCTAATGTCTTACAACAGACAAGTGAAAGAGCTGGGATCAGAACCCAGGTTCTCTGACTTCCAGCCCTGTGCTCTTTTCTTTAGGCCATGCTGTTTTTCTATTGATAATGACAGAGGAACTGCTGAAGGAGGTATTTATAATAAAGTAATATAGGGATTAGCTCAAGATTTCTGACTATTACAATTTGGAAGTAAAATGACTGTCATAGGGATAGCAATATTGTAGTTTTGTGTGAAATTGGTTAAACCTTCAGAATTACTTCCATTGATAAATGCAGTATGTAGTAAAAAATACTGGATCCTGGCAGTGACATTTCTTCCTTACATAATACTGATATTTATGAAGCACTTTAAAACAGTGCTTGACACATAGTAAGTCCTGGGGTAGATACAAGATCATCAGGTTCCACATGGGGATCACCACAGTCTAAGTAGGAGGGAGTACAGGTATTGAATCCCCATTTTGCAGATGAGGAAACTGAGGGGAAGTGAAGTGACTTATATAAGGTCACACATCAGACAAGTGGCTGAGTTAGGGTTAGAAGCTAGTTCCTTCTGACTCCCAGGCCCGTGCTCTATGTAGATTTTCCTACTTCCCATCTCCTGGGAGTCCTCAGAGTAAAGGCACTTTGGAGTTTAGGGTAGAGGGAGCATGAGAGTCACTAGCAACCCGAGGAGCAGGTGTTTATCATGTAGACTCCTGGGTCAATGAAAAAGTACACCATGAATGAAGTCACATGGTAAAAAAAATCTAGTCTCTCCTAATGTTTGGTTAATAAGTCTGCTTTAGTACAATATAGACACAGGCAGATCTGTGGAACTTTTTAACCTTGTGACTAGGTTTTGTTGTTAGCAAATACAGCCAATGAAGAGTAATTTAAGTCTGTTAAAATATATATATATATATATATATATATATATATATATATATATATATATATATATATATATATATATATATATATACTCCCTAAGTGACTAGCTGAGTCAGGAGTATAAATGCCCAGTCTTGAAGACACCGGATGGTTCATAAAATGAATCCTGTGTTTTTTGTCTCTGAAAATGTTTTTATCTCCATTTTGGAAATTGATCAGGTATTTCTCTTTTGAGCCAATGGTGAAAGGTACTATTGAATAACCATTTAGCCCTGCTGAGAAATGGCAAGAAGAGGGGAACACATATTGAGCCATCTTGTCTGCCAGGGCCTTTTAGCAAATGGAATCTCCTTCATTAAAATCTGAGGTGATTCTGCCATTTTTATTTTACCATTCCTTTCCAGTCTCAAGAATATAATAGGATGCAGAAGGCTGCCTCTAAGTAACCTTTTCATTTTATAAGATAAGGTATGGAAAGGACCCATGGTAAATACTCCATATAACCTCCGGAGAATTCTTAGATCTACATAATTGAGAACACAACCCAAAGGTTCAGAAAAGAATAACCTTCTGCTTTTTTTGTTTATGCTTTTCCCTTGACAACCTTGCTAAGTAGTAACAGATATTGTAACAGCAGTACAAGATACTACATTTGCATTTTGCAAATGCAGAAGTGTTTTGAGAAGTACATTAAGTTCTCAATTGTTTAGGAATTGATGATCCATGTTCCTTACTTTCACTCCTTCTATCTTCTTAGCCATAACCACCTCCTGGGAGAGAAGGGCAAATACAAAAAATAATTGTGATATTTAAGAGTTTACTATGGACACTAAGTGCTGTGGGGTTGATACAAGTTAATAAAAGGGCCCACTCTTGCTTCAACACACAGCTCACATTCTAAGTAGAAGGGAGAACAGGAATTGAATCCCCATTTTACAGATGAGGGATCGGAGGCACAGGGAAGTCAAGTAACTTGCCCAATGTGACAAAGCGGGAAAGTAGCAGAGCCAGAATTTTTCTCTCAGGTCCTCTGACTCTCAAGGCAATGCTTTTGTCTCTCAGCCACATTGGGTGAAACCCATACCAGTCATGCCAGTCCATTCTGCTGCATGATTTCAACTCTGAAAGGCTTGGAGGAGGGAGGAGGTCCACGTTATAGTGCTAACTACACATTTCACTTAGCTAAATTCTCACCATTTCCCTGGGTTATTTAGTGTTAGCAGTCTCCTACTGTATTATCCTACTAGTGGGAGACTGAAGTGCATGGTCTGGCAAAGAAGCCATGAGCTTTAGTAAAGTACTGTCTATTATTGATTGTAGGGCCAGCTGCAAAATCTAATCAAATGCCTGAGAAGATCCTTGGCAGACATGCTGAGAAACTATTGTCAGAGTGGTCTGAAATCTCACAATGTCCATCACATAATCACTGGTCACCATCCCATCCTCATCACATATGGGGTTTGCTTAGTTGCTCTCAAAGTAGAGCAGGGCCCATTGGGGGAAGCCATTTAGAGGTTTAATATAGCCTTCATACATTCACTACTTCTCGATTGCCTGAGAGCTTCTGGAGAAGAATAGTATGTGAATATAGCCATAGGAAAGGTAAAAATCTAAAAAGACAACAGCAGCGTGGCTCAGTGGAAAGAGCAAGGGCTTTGGAGTCAGAGTTCGTGGGTTCAAATCTTGGCTCCACCAATTGTCAGCTGTGTGACTTTGGGCAAGTCACTTAACTTCTCTGTGCCTCAGTTACCTCACCTGTAAAATGGGGATTAAGACTGTGAGCCCCCTGTGGGACAACCTGATCACTTTGTAACTTCCGCAGCACTTAGAACAGTTCTTTGCACATAGTAAGTGCTTAATGAATGCCATTATTATTATTATTATTCTCAATTAGAAATGGGGACCTCCTTTATAACCACTTTTTTAATGGTATTTGTTAAGCATTTATTATGTGTCATGCATTATATTAAGCACTGGGGTAGATACAAGCTAATAGGGTTGGACACAGTCCCTGTCCTGCCAAGGGCTCACAGTTTCAATCCCCATTTAAAGATGAGGTAATTTGGCTCAAAAATTTAAGTGGCTTGCCCGAGGTCACACAGCAGCTAACTTTTGGAGCTGGGTTTAGAACGCAGATCCTTCTGACTTCCAGGCTCGTGCTCTATCCACTAGGCCAAGCTGCTTCTCATTTGTGACTCATAATAAACTTTTACTGTGCTTGAGTGTTCAGGACATCCCTGTCAGATGAAGATAAAGTGTGTGTTGTCATGGCCATTTAGCTGTGCTTCCTATATACCAGCCAATGGAGAATAAAAACAGGCTCTAGGTATGTGTGGAGCTGGCAAACATCCCAGAGTGCAGTACTCTGAAACTTCTGATTAGAGAGAATAGGTAAATGAAATGGACATCCAGTAAAACCTGCATGTGTTTTCAAAATATAATTAAATACTATAATTAGTCATAGTGAAGGAAAGACTAAAACAGAGCCATATATGTTGGCAATCTGTACAGGAATTTTGTGTGACCTGGTCTTTTTTTAAATACTCCCTTGTGTAAACCAGGTGAATTGCTTTGCCTGCCTTTGGGAGAATAGCTCCTAAAATATTATAGTTCCTCTCAGTTCAGTAAGTATTATCCAATACAAAAATTTATCCCTGAATGGAGATTCAGATCAGCCATGGGTGAGGGTGGATTCTTTTCTATCAGGGAGCAGTTGGTCATAAAACCCACATAAAGGCTAAGTGTAATGCATATTCATGTTCTCTCTCTTCCTTACTCTCTGCTCCCCCCCGCCCCCACCCCCCGCTTTCCCCTCATACCTGAATCGTTTTTCATTGCATGAAGTTAGTGGAAAATAGGAGAGAAGCTTCCCCTGCAATGTGTTGTTTCCCTCCTCATCTCCACACCTTGAATATGATGAAAAGAATCTCCAAATAAATTGCTTCCAGAATAATTTTAATGTGCATTTTGCTTTTTGAGGCATCCAAGAGTTGTTATTCAACTTCCTGTCAGATTGGGTACTCCTCCACGGACAGTGAGAGCAGACCAGCTTTGGCCTAAGGGGTCCTGAAGATTACTTAATTTCTCCAGCACAATCCACTGCTTCTCCTTGTTCTATGGGTGTGTATATGCATCCACCTTACACTGGGCAGCTTGGACATTTATAAATGCATGAATATATCATTACCCTGACTTAAATATGTCAGATAATAATAATAATGATGGCATTTATTAATCGCTTACTATGTGCAAAGCACTGTTCTAAGCGCTGGGGAGGTTACAAATGCATCATACCTTTAATATATACACGGGGCACATCTACACCTAATGCATAGGTTTAAATTCACACAGTTCTGCCTCTAAAGAAATTCTTTGTGTGTGTGTGTGTGTGTGTGCGCGCGCGCACGCGCGTGTGTGTGTGTGTGTGTGTGTGTGTGTGTGTGTGTGTGTGTGTGTGTGTTTCTATATTGTCCAATGCTAGTGGACAGAGAAGCAGCCTGGCTTGGTGGAGAGAGCTCGGGCTTGGGAGTCAGAGAACTTGGGTTCTAATCCCGATTCCGCCACTTGTCTCCTCTGTGACCTTGGGCAAGCCACTTAACTTCTCTGTGCCTGTTACTTCATCTGTAAAATGGGGATTAAGACTGTGAGCCCCACGTGGGACAACCTGATTACCTTGTATCTACCCCAGCGCTTAGAACAGAGCGGGGCACATAGTAAGTGTTTAAATACCATTATGATTATTATTATTATTGCTATCATTACTATTATTATTATTATTTGTAACTAAAGAGACCAGTGGGCTAATATGGGGTAATGCCATGTAAACAAAAATTGACTTTTGTGCTGTTGTGACTTGATTGTAGATCAAGGCCTTATTTTCTCTTTTGCATTAATCTTAAAATCATGTGGAAACTTCTGTATAAAAACACCTCTCCTTAATTGTATGGTGCCATGCCTGACTGCCTACCATAATTGTCTCCCAGGTTTCAGTTGTGATGCCATGTTGTCTTACACTAGGCAGTAATTTGTCCTTAAAATGTTTCTTTTCTCTCCCTTTTCCCCCCCCTCCCTTCCCCCCTTCCCTCTCCCTGTTCCCCCCTCCCTGTTCCCCCCCCTCCCTGTTCCCCCTCTCCCTGTTCCCCCTCTCCCTGTTCCCCTCTCCCTGTTCCCCCTCTCCCTGTTCCCCCTCTCCCTGTTCCCCCTCTCCCTGTTCCCCCTCTCCCTGTTCCCCCTCTCCCTGTTCCCCCTCTCCCTGTTCCCCCCTCCCTGTTCCTTCTTTCCCCCCTCTCCCTTTTCCCCCTCTCCCTTTTCCCCCTCTCCCTTTTCCCCCCTCCCTTTTCCCCCCTCCCTTTTCCCCCTCTCCCTTTTCCCCCCCCTCTCCCTTTTCCCCCCTCTCCCTTTTCCCCCCTCTCCCTTTTCCCCCCTCTCCCTTTTCCCCCCTCTCCCTGTTCCCCCCTCTCCCTGTTCCCCCCCTCTCCCTGTTCCCCCCTCTCCCTGTTCCCCCCCTCTCCCTGTTCCCCCCCTCTCCCTGTTCCCCCCCTCTCCCTGTTCCCCCCTCTCCCTGTTCCCCCCTCTCCCTGTTCCCCCCTCTCCCTGTTCCCCCCTCTCCCTGTTCCCCCCTCTCCCTGTTCCCCCCTCCCTGTTCCCCCTCTCCCTGTTCCCCCTCTCCCTGTTCCCCCTCTCCCTGTTCCCCCCCTCTCCCTGTTCCCCCTCTCCCTGTTCCCCCCCTCCCTGTTCCCCCCTCTCCCTGTTCCCCCCCTCCCTGTTCCCCCCCTCCCTGTTCCCCCCCCTCCCTGTTCCCCCCTCTCCCTGTTCCCCCCTCTCCCTGTTCCCCCCTCTCCCTGTTCCCCCCCTCTCCCTGTTCCCCCCTCTCCCTGTTCCCCCCTCTCCCTGTTCCCCCCCTCCCTGTTCCCCCCTCTCCCTGTTCCCCCCCCTCCCTGTTCCCCCCTCTCCCTGTTCCCCCCTCTCCCTGTTCCCCCCTCTCCCTGTTCCCCCCTCTCCCTGTTCCCCCTCTCCCTGTTCCCCCCCCTCT